>NC_140184.1:19328563-19356171 GCF_963971535.1 Notolepis coatsorum
TCTGTCTGTCTGTCTGTCTGTCTGTCTGTCTGTCTGTCTGTCTGTCTGTCTGTCTGTCTGTCTGTCTGTCTGTCTGTCTGTCTGTCTGTCTGTCTGTCTGTCTGTCTGTCTGTCTGTCTGTCTGTCTGTCTGTCTGTCTGTCTGTCTGTCTGTCTGTCTGTCTGTCTGTCTGTCTGTCTGTCTGTCTGTCTGTCTGTCTGTCTGTCTGTCTGTCTGTCTGTCTGTCTGTCTGTCTGTCTGTCTGTCTGTCTGTCTGTCTGTCTGTCTGTCTGTCTGTCTGTCTGTCTGTCTGTCTGTCTGTCTGTCTGTCTGTCTGTCTGTCTGTCTGTCTGTCTGTCTGTCTGTCTGTCTGTCTGTCTGTCTGTCTGTCTGTCTGTCTGTCTGTCTGTCTGTCTGTCTGTCTGTCTGTCTGTCTGTCTGTCTGTCTGTCTGTCTGTCTGTCTGTCTGTCTGTCTGTCTGTCTGTCTGTCTGTCTGTCTGTCTGTCTGTCTGTCTGTCTGTCTGTCTGTCTGTCTGTCTGTCTGTCTGTCTGTCTGTCTGTCTGTCTGTCTGTCTGTCTGTCTGTCTGTCTGTCTGTCTGTCTGTCTGTCTGTCTGTCTGTCTGTCTGTCTGTCTGTCTGTCTGTCTGTCTGTCTGTCTGTCTGTCTGTCTGTCTGTCTGTCTGTCTGTCTGTCTGTCTGTCTGTCTGTCTGTCTGTCTGTCTGTCTGTCTGTCTGTCTGTCTGTCTGTCTGTCTGTCTGTCTGTCTGTCTGTCTGTCTGTCTGTCTGTCTGTCTGTCTGTCTGTCTGTCTGTCTGTCTGTCTGTCTGTCTGTCTGTCTGTCTGTCTGTCTGTCCGTCCGTCCGTCCGACTGAAGGACTGTATGTACGTCTTCTTTTGAAAGGAAAGCGGGATGGTGGTCAGACATCGATTCATCAATGTATTTACATACTGTAAATCTATGAAATACAACGTGTTTACTGTAGATAATCCCTCATCGCTGTCAAGAGTCACACTTTGCTGCAACTCGTACATATTTGCCCTGAACGAGACGCACCAGAGGACTGTGTGAACAGAAATTGAAGTGAGACTAATGAGGGGAATGTAAACAGAGTAAATTAGATATCGAATCAATTGAAATGTGCTCCTCTCGCCGCTAATCCCTGGATTCCAGATGGCACCATCACTGGTGTGATTTGCAACTTCCAACGCCAATCTCTGTTTGCCATCTGGGTCCGCTTCTCAACTCCAGGGGTGGTGATGGCTCTGTGGGCTGCATGAAGCAGGCCTGTATCTGTTTATGGTGTTTTCAGTGTGTGCATTTGAAAAATTACACAAGGGTTTTCATTCCGGTATGATATACAATGTAGTGAGTATTATGAGTTATTGCAATCTGGAATAATGTTCTCGGGCATAAACTATAATATACTGTATGTACATATATATCCTGGCTGAGATAGATACTATTTAATTTGTGTACTATATATATATTTTTTACCTCTTTCAAAATAAACTCATAGTCTTTGCTATTAAGGGAGTATTTGCAGAGGGGCAGAAGGTGTCTCACACACACACACGCACGCACACACACACACACACACACACACACACACACACATTTTGTACATTTGTTAGTTCAAACTTTTTACGAAGATAGTTACAAAGATACTTACAAACTCCTCTTAGTCCAGGGCTATTTTCTCTATCCCTAGAGCCTTTGGCACAGTATATAAGACAATCCCAATCCATAGAGCCGATCTCATTTAGGGGCACACAGCATCATATTAGTTTATATGCGGACGATGTAATATTGTTCATGCAAAACCCTACCACCTCACTGCCTCATCTTCTCAAGCTGATAGATGATTTTGGCAATCTATCAGGATTTAAGATAAACTGGCCAAAATCGGCCTTCCTTCCACTTAATGTCACTGCGAAGGCTACCTCCCTCCCAGTAAATATACCAATGGTAGAACACTTTAGATGTCTTGGAGTTTAAATATTCCCCACTATATGCCAAACGGTGAAGTATAATTATACCGGAATCCTAGATAGGATCACAAATGACTTCGACAGGTGGTCAAAACTAAAAAACTCAGTACAGGCCCGAGCATCAATAGTTAAGATGGATGTTTTACCCAGAATCAACTTCTTCAGCTCGATGTTGCCGTTACCCCCCCCCCCCCCCCCCCCCTGTTGGTTACTGGAAAAAATTACACTCCGCTGCATATACATTCATTTGGAACAACAAACCTCCACGAATAAAAAGATCCACTGCACAGAGAAATAAAGCCGACGGAGGTTTAGCATTTCCAGACTTCTACTACTATTTTAAAGCGTTCTCTTTAAGACCACTGGTCACCTGGTTTGATTCTCAAGCATCTGTATCCTGGAGACCATTAGAGGAGAATATAGTGGCACCACATAGACTGCAGGATATAGTATACACCAACTTATCAATTAAGCAATGCAACTTGAAATTTGGTCCTCTTATTACACATGTGATCCGGATATGGCGTGACACACAGAAAAAATTTACTAACCAACATAAATGGCATAGTCATTCTCCCCTATTTAATAACAATTTACTCCTTATTGCACAACAACCTATCAGATTTACCAAATGGGAAAAGAAGGGCATACATACATTGGGGGATATCTTCAACGACCGGGGTTTCTGTAGCTATCAAGATATATCTAACCTCACCATCTCCACTTATTATTTCTATCTACAATTAAGAGCAGCTTTGAAGGCTCATGGAGTCCCATTAAAGATACCACTTGAGCACCACAGATATCACAAATTATTTTATGAAAAGGAGACATCGAGAGGCTTCGTCTCTGACTTTTATCGTCACTTACTTACGTCCTCATATGAGGTCCTTCCCCTAGACTTAGTTTGGAGGAAGGATATACCAGACTTGGAAGTAGATTTTGATTGGGATGAAGTCTGGGCAAACGTTCGGCTGTCGTCACGCAACCCGGATCATCAACAGATTAATCTTAATTTTATTCATAGGACTTACTTGACTCCTAGACGATTGCATCTAATGGGGCTTAAACAAGACTCTCGATGTTCCTTGTGTTTAAACGGTGATATTGGTACATTTATGCATATGTATTGGGAATGCCCTCCTGTTAAGATATTCTGGGAAGAAATAACCATGCAATTATCAGAATTTTTATTTCTGACCATACCTGTACTGCCTTCGGTATTGTTGCTGAATGATGTTTCTCAGTTATGTAAAGAGGCTAATCTTGTCCGGTCTTACGGCTGCCAAAAAGCTAATAGCATCACGTAGGGCTGCACGATTTTGGGAAATAATCTAATTGCGATTATTCTGACAGATATTGCGATTGCGATTTGCGATGCGATTATAACATATTTAAAAAAAAAATTACAAGAAGAATGTTGCTGCTTTCTGTAGTCGGGTCCCAACTGCAAAATTACTGTATTACCCTGTATTATACACTTTTACTATCATGTAGACTATTCTGCTTTGTGTTTACATGTGATGTATTGTATACATGCACATTTATTATGTTCTTGTGTGATGTATCGCACATTTTATTGCTGTGTGATGTATTGCAAATGTTATTGCTGTCATCTTGGCCAGGTCTACCTTGCAAAGGAGATCGTGTATCTCAATGGGACTTCCTGGTTAAAAAAAAAAAAAAAAAAAAAAAATGTTTTTTTTTTTTTTTTTTTTTTTTTTATTGCAGGCTTGGCGATTTGATAATTGCATCATTCCAAATCGCGATTTCGATTAAAAAACGATTAATCGTGCAGCCCTAGCATCACGCTGGATTCAACCGGACAAAATGTGCCGGAAGGTATGGATTATTACCTATCTTGATGTGATTTATCTAGAGATATCTACCGCACGAATTCTAGGTGTTAATGAAGCCAGCATAGCAATCTGGTCAGATGTGGTGGAGAAGATAAAGGTTAGCATATGAATTTGTAATCCTTGGTGTTAAACGGAATAATGGATTGATTGTCCAAGAGGGGGTCCTGAGGGGAGAGCGAGCAAGAGCATATGTATTGTATTGTATTGTAATTATTATGTGTATATCTTTTAATCTACATTTATTTTTATTTAAGTACTGGACTGTCATTATTGTTATTATTATGTCGGTCATAGTCCTGTGATTTATTGTGGATTTCTACTGTTAATGTTTGTGTGTCTAGTTTTATGTCATGTCAAAAATTTAAAATAAAAAACATTTGTTAAAAAAAAAGATACTTACAAACTTGTTCGAGAATGAGGTGCAATGTTTTCAAGTCAAGTGTTACTTTATTACAATCTTAATAATGTTCTGACAGCATAACATTCATGTAGAGATTTGTTGGGAAACAAATAACATTTTAAATGCATAGTTTATAAAAGAGGAGAAGCTAAAGCACAGGTCAGGTTTTGATAACAAAGAGGATACATGATGGAATAACCTCAGACAGGCTGCTGGTAGCGCATGGTTGATCAAGTAGGACATCATGACTCAACAAGCCCTTCTGATAGCAGGTGGTCATAAAGGCTCAAATGTTCTGTCACAGCCATGAATCAGTCCTGAAGCAGTTTGGGGGTTAAAGTGCCTTGCTCAAGGGCCCATCAGTGGTATGAAGAGATAAAATAAACGCCCACGTCGCTCACAGAGTTCTTTTCAACAGGTTCAAGGATTTTAACTGGCAACCTTCTGGTCACAGGCTCTCTCCAATCCACCTCTTGAAGTTAGACTGACATTAGCAGATCTATATTTGGCCTGAGGCAGCTCACCAGATGACTCTGTTTACAATCGTATGACATACACTACGGCAGGTATCACCAACACGGTGCCCGCGGGAACCAGGGAGCCCCCAAGGACCACAGGAGTCGCCCGTGGCAAGTGCTGGGTGTATAAAGTGTTGAATATTGATATTATGTTTCCCACCATGTTCAGTCATTGTTGATAATTATAGTGCGAAATCACTCATGTGATCAGTGTCTTCACAAAGATGAGTATCATTTACCATTGATAATAATGTCAAACTGAGCAAATTTGTTATTTCAGAAGAGTGTATCAAACTGGTAGCCCTTCGTATGACTCAGTACCCATGAAGTGGCTCTCAGTTTCAAAAAGGCCGGTGACCCCTGCACTACTACGGTGTCATTCAACATTCAATAACACACGGTTATCCTATGTTATTGGGGGGGGGTCTGCTGATGGAGACTCAGTGTTCAGGGTAACAGAGCATGAGGTGAGACGGATCTTTAAAAAAGTGAATATCAGGAAGGCAGCAGGACCGGACGGCATCCCCGGCCGCGTCCTAAAAGTCTGTGCCGACCAACTGGCCCCGGTATTCACTGACATCTTCAACCTGTCCTTGGAACAGGCTGTCATCCAGGGGCGGAGCTATAGGCGCGGCTGGGGAGGCAGCTGCCTTAGGGCCCGCCCACCGTCTGGCGGGAGGGGGGGCCCGGGCCCCGGGCCCCCCCTCCGGCCCCGGGCCCAGGCCCGGGACTGAATGGAGTTGCCGTTCGCGTGTGGGACTGGATCGAACACAACTGGTGGTAACGGCAACTGGGACTGGTGCGTTTGTTTTGATTCTAGGCTCCTCCCATTTTGCCAGTACTGTGGTACGAGTACGACTGATAGCGTGTGGTTTAGGAACAGGGCGTTTTGCACAAATCCAGCGCTCCCTTTCCTTGGCTGTGACGTAGCCACGTAAATCTCACAAGCAGCGCGGAGGTGATATTTTCTCTGATGTCGCGTTCACGTTACGTGGGAAGAATCGGAAGAATCAGCTTCCGACTGGGAAAAACCATTCACGTCAGCCTCCTAGTTGTAATTCCTACTAGGACATATGGGATTTTTTATAGACCCCGATATCTCCCACTTCGCGTCACGAATTGCGGAAGTATGGATGTGGGCGTTTTGATCGAGTCAATGCGTGAAGGCTTCCTAGTTGTAGCAACGAGATGTCCTCTGGTTCTTCCGCTTCTTCCCACGTAACGTGAACGCGACATCAGAGAAAAATATCGCAAGCTATGTTCAACATAATAAGTCACCTGAAACATGAATGAATGAATGAATGAAAACTTTATTAACAGATTGCAGAATGGGTACAGTACAGTACAGCTCAATACATACAATTGTTAAGGGGATGCAGACCAGAGAAAGACTTTCGTCTTGTTTACATCAGGGTCCCCCACATCACCACCGCTACCATGGTGTATTAAAATCCGAAGACGCCGAGCAGCTAAAGGGGACATTTACCAGCACAAAGTGTGGATATATTATGATTTAACAAGTCTTATCTGTCCAGGACGATGACAACATTATTGCAGGTAAGCTAACTAGTACTACTAACGTTATCACGCTAGCTTGGATGCTAACTAACGTAATGTGAATGAATGAATGAATGAATGAAAACTTTATTTAACAGATTGCAGAATGGGTACAATACAGTACGGCTCGTTAAGGGGATGCAGACCAGAGAAAGACGTTTGTCTTGTTTACATCAGGGTCCCCCATTTTCAATTCATAGTGATCATAGAAAACATATACGTTACCACCTAGCCACAATCTATGGTATTTCTAGGTTACCACATGGGTGGCGCACGTGAACACTTTGTGAATTATGTGAGGGTGTATCATGATGATGGTAATTTGGCACTTAACGAACGTTACCTATCTCTTTGCCGTTTTGCATAGTGCACTGCATAGTACCAGAGATGACAAAAGTTATGTGGTAACATAGGTCGCATCACTGCCAGTAGTCGGCATATTACCCAATTCTGACTCTGGTATTAGTCAACTAACGTACTGTTAGCCAGCTACTGTAATAACGAAACTGAAATATCTAATGATGATAGTCAATCATAAAGACAGAAAACACTCTCATCACAGACAAGCTGGATCTGGCCAAATACCTAAACATGTCATGGTGAATGAATGAAAACTTTATTTAACAGATTGCAGAATGGGTACAATACAGTACAGCTCAATACATACAATTGTTTAAGAGAATCATTAAAGACTCCAGTCACCCGAACAACTGCCTCTTTGAACTGCTGCGGTCAGGCAAGCGATACAGGAGTCTCAAGGCGAGCACAGAAAGACTCAGAAGAAGCTTCTATCCCCAGGCCATCAGGCTGCTAAACGAACAATGAATGAACACTACACAACAACAACCACCAAACGCACATAGCACACACATCCACACGCACACACTCACTTTAAACAAACACACTGTAGCACCCACTCCACACACTTATAGCACACACCCACTTTAAACAAACACACTGTAGCACCCACTCCCCACACTTTATATTTATGGATGAAGGATTGCACTACAACTCGTACACCTTACTGTAAATTGTACCTAAAATTGTACCTCATCCCATTTCTGCTTTGCACTAGATAGTACTGTACATTAGTACACTGCATAGTATTGTGTATTGTATATTATATGGTAACTCAGAACATTGTACATATGTCTATACCGAACACTGTGACCTCATTTTCTTCTTCTAAATTCATGCTATATTATGTTATTATGTTATTTGATACTATCTTGTCTAGCACAGTCTCTGGAGCGTAACAGTAAGAAGCATTTTGTATGAAAGTATTCTGTACTTCTGTATGACAACTATTAAAGAACTTGAACTTGAACTTGGATGCAGACCAGAGAAACACTTTCGTCTTGTTTACATCAGGGTCCCCCATTTTCAATTCATTATAACATAATGACATACAGATAGACAGTAGTGCTACATCTATACATGACATACCAGATTTGCAAATACAGTACTGTTTGTGATACGAAAAGAGTCCAGAAAAGAGAGTATATACATTTGACGTATTATTATTGTATTGTGATATGTTTTGTTTCATGTTGGATTTTTATTTTTTTAATAATACAATAAATATCGGGGGGGGGGGGGGGGGGCCCGAGCTGTCAATCTCGCCTCGGGGCCCGTGGGGCATTCCAACCGCCACTGCTGTCATCCCCACCTGTCTGAAGAAGTCCACCATCATCCCTGTACCCAAAAAATCTACGCCCGCTTGCCTCAACGACTACCGCCCTGTAGCCCTCACCTCCATAGCCATGAAGTGCTTTGAGAAGCTAGTGAAGGGCTACATCTGTTCCTCCCTCCCCATCAACCTGGACCCTCTGCAATTTGCATATCGCCCCAACAGGTCCACGGAGGACGCCATAGCCCATGTGCTGCACACAGCAGCATCACACCTGGACAAGAGGCAGGGGAACTATGTGAGAATGCTGTTCATCGACTACAGCTCAGCATTCAATACCATAGTCCCCTCCAAACTCATAGCCAAGCTCAGGGACCTGGGCTTGAACTATGACCTCTGCCAGTGGGTCTTGGACTTCCTGACGGGCAGACCCCAGGTGGTAAGAGCCGGCAACTGCACCTCCTCATCCATCACGCTCAACATAGGGGCCCCCCAGGGCTGTGTTCTGAGCCCCCTCCTCTACTCCCTGTACACACATGACTGCGTAGCACAGCAAAACAACAACACCATCATCAAATTTGCTGATGACACAGTAGTGGTGGGCCTGATCTCTGCCAACGACGAAAGGGCCTACCTGGAAGAGGTAGAGAACCTGTCACAGTGGTGTCAGGAGAACTGCCTCTCCCTGAACGTCAGCAAAACAAAAGAGATGATTGTGGACTTCAGGAGGTCGGGGGTCAAGGACTACAGCCCCCTCAGCATCGACGGGGCACCGGTTGAGAGAGTGAACAGTTTCAAGTACCTCGGAGCCCACATATCCGAGGACTTGACATGGACCACACACATTGACAGTGTTGTGAAGAAGGCACGACAACGCCTCTACTTCCTCAGGCGCCTAAGGAAGTTCCAAGTCAGTCAGAAGATCCTTAGGAACTTCTACTCATGTACAATAGAGAGCATCCTGACCGGCAACATCACCTCCTGGTTTGGGAATAGCACTGCACAAGACCGTAGCAGACTACAAAGAGTGACACGTTCAGCCGAACGCACAATTGGAGGGGGGCTTCCCACCCTCCAGAACATTTACAACAAGCGGTGCAAGGGGAAGGCTAAGAGAATTATTAAGGACTCGAGCCACCCGAACAACTGCCTCTTTGAACTGCTGCGGTCAGGCAAGCGATACCGGAGTCTTAAGGCGAGCACAGAAAGACTCAGAAGAAGCTTCTATCCCCAGGCCATCAGGCTGCTAAACGAACAATAAACACTATGCAACAACCATCAAATGCACACAGCACACACACCCACACGCACACACTCACTCAAACAAACAACACACTGCAGCACCCACTCTCCACACTTTAGATCACACAAACACACTTTACACTTTATATTTATTGATAAAGGATTTGCACTACAACTCGTACACCTACTGTGAATTGTACCTAAATTGCACCTCGTCCCATTTCTGCCTTGCACTATATAGTATTGTATATTAGTACACTGCACAGTATTGTATATTGTATGGTAACTACGTCTATTCTGCATCGAACATTGTACATATGTCTAAACTGAACACTGTGACCTCATTTTTTTTACTTCTAATTTTACTATGTTATTTTATTTCATACTTATCTTGTCTTGCACAGTCTCTGGAGCGTAACAGTAAGAAGCATTTTGTATAAAAGTATTCTGTACTTCTGTATGACAAATATTAAAGAAACTTGAAACATAGTTATATGAGTATAGCGAGCGCTCTGCGCTCTAGTGGAACATATCCCATATCCAGTCTAATACTGAATAAATTTCTTCACATGTACACACCCATCCGCCTGGCCACACCCCCATCCGCTCCTCTACATACTGTAAGCAGGGATGTGGCCATACTAACAGCTCCTTCCCAAGTCTTTCACCACCGAAGGTGAAGACCACGGGGTCCTCAGTGAGTCAGCGCAGAGCGCTCGCTATACTCATATAACTATGGTTATAGGATAACCGTATGTTATATATCGTATAGCTTATGCTCTGCGCTCTAGTGGAACACAGGAGCTGAGCAGAGCGGAAGCTCGACAAATGTACCCGCTGAGGCCCCCCACAACCATCAGAACCGGGGAGGACCCGAGCCCCCGGACCCCCCTAGTGGAGGACGGGAGGGAATCAGATCCGACTGTGCGAAGAGGGTTTAGCAACTCAAACGCACAGGGTGAGCAGATCGTGGGACTTACCTTCCCACAGAATAACCCACGACTACACAGGCGCGCAACCCACATGCCACTAGGGAACGAACGGGAAGAAAAAAAAACCTGTTACAATCCCTAATATCACAGGGTCAAGGTCAAGAACCCAACCCCGTGGCAAGGCCGTAGCAGCGGAGCGTGAAGGAGGACCCAGCCCCAGGAAGGGTCAGGACCCCCTGGAAAAAGGAGGCCTGGTGAGGCCAACGACGCCGCAGCATCGAGACCCCACCAGGCGGTCACTAGTGACACCACCCCCCACATCGCCAGCGTATCGGACAGGGCCCATCCAAGAGCAGGCCCTTCCCCCCTACAGCACGCCGCCCTGAAGCACTCAAAGAGGCTACACCCCCACAGCGGGACCAGGCAGCGCACCGGGGAGACAACCCCCAAAGAGGTTGATCCCTCAATCCAGGCAACAGGTCAAAAGGACTCGACCTGTGCCTGGAGCACTGCGGACTAGACAGGCGCCTAAGGGGTCTGCTGAAAACAGCATCCCGGCGGAAGGGGCATTCGGTATGCTGTGCACCATGTCGCAGCCTCCACAAAAAAAACCTGACCCTCTAGAGGGTCAGAGGCAGAGAAGGCTGACACGATTGGCAGACGTCATGAAGGGTGCGGGGGCACACTCGCAGGCAGACGAGGTCAAGCCCGGCCCAACCCAAGAGTCGACTCCGCTACCAACACACCTGGAAACCAACCACCACCTAACAGGAGGCGGTTGTTCCTATAACCCCCCCAAGAAAAAAGTCCAAAACACAACTGCGGGTATACACCGGCTATACAGCAGTACAAGTGTTTCAGTTCTCAAGAAGGGGTTAACCCAGGCCAACAGGTCGACGAGAACGAGTCCGGACCTGGGCCCGGCGGACCGGGACGTACACAGGGATGCCAGAGGGGTACAAGAACCACCTCGACAGCCCCCTCCCAGCCCCGCCAAGCATGAGAAGAGAGGGGCGAAAAAATAATGGAGAAGGACCAGGCTTCTTTAGCACAGCGCAAGGTACAACACAATATGGACCAAGCAATAGTGAAGGATAATACGCAGTGACATAACCACGAACACCTCCATAACACCAACCCCTGCAACGCCCGGGCCAACCCGGCATTTTCCCCCCGAAAAAGCACAAGTCCTTCAGGGTACCAGAACAGCAGATCTGCGCCCGGCGGACAACGGGTTAACTGACCTGGTTCGGCGCGACCAGAACCAGTCCCGTGTCCTAATCACGCCACCATCCCCAGTCCTAAGAGGGGGGTAGGTACGCGTGTCGATCTAAAACATCACAGAGGTCGCCACCAAGACGGTCAGAACATAAAAGCACAATTATCTCCCCCCAGAGATGAACGAGAATTCATCGAGACTAACCTAGTACACTGGCGCCCGGAATAGACAAACTCCATCCTAGTTGCCCCATAAAAATGCTGTTTCAATGATGAGCAACCAAGGCGTGCAAGCCCATGTGTGGTTCCACACAGAAGCACCCAGGGCCAGCACTATGTACACGTCGAGACCCAAAACATATCAATGGTAATTCTAACAAGAACCCAGATAACGCTCCCTCCAAGCCGCCTGGGAGAGCGGCAGGAAGCTGGCCAAGACACAGATATGGGTCCCATATGATGCGTCCGAGGGAAAACACCCCTGACAACTAGGGCTGGACGGTATGGTCTAAAATTTTTATCACAGTATAATTTGAAACGTAGACGGTAACGGTATATATCACAGTATATTAACTTATCTTAAAATGTCTATATACATGCTTCTGAAGGGGTAAAACACTGGCAGCTATTACTGTACTATTGTATTACTAGGACATATTTCACATAGTACAAAGGTATTTTAAGAACATTTATTGTGCAAAACTGCAATAGAAAAATGCAAAACCTTTTCTCAAGTGTCTGCAGGCATGCAGGTAACGCATATCTTGGATCGTGTTTTGACCATGTCTTTAAAGCCCTTTCGATCGACAGTTTGAAAAGGAACCATATCCTTACACAAGTAAACAGTGACAGCGTTTGCTATGTCGGTCCACCGCTGGCTTTTTTTTGTCATTGTTGAAACATAAATAAAAATAAATAAATAAAAGTATTCTGTTACAGCTGCTGAGCTATATACTATAGCTAATGTCCATCAATATATTCCTTTGGAATGAAATAGGTTCAAGAATCGAATCAGGATTGTTAGCAGAGAGAGAGAGAGAGAGATAGAGAGGGAGGGGGAGAGAGTGAGGGGGAGGGCTGCTAGGGGTGGAGCCGGCGTTAGCTTGCTGAGGACTCCTAGCAGCCTGTTGATGTAGCCTCAGCAAGCTAACGTTAGCTCTACTCCTAGCCTAGGAGTAGAGCTAACGTTAGCTTGCTGAGGCTACATCAACATTTAACATTACTTAAGATTTTAGCGCGATGTGGGCATTCCAGAATGGCGAGGATGCAAAGCATGTTAGACCATTGGATCCGACGCAGAGTTTACATTACACATAGAAACTGCGCGACTCGCGAGAGAAGTTGTCGCACAGCTGTGTGCAACGCAGGGCTGAAGAGCTAGTTTGCTTCTAGAATTGAAGGTCCACTCTGTTCCGTGTTTATTATGAAATGACAATTGCGCGTTGACACGCCCACTACGCAAAGCCTCTGTGCTCCTAAATAATTTTTCCAGTTCGCACATATATATTTTTAGGGGGAAATCCAAGTGAAATAGTCGCACTGTGGAGCCCTGTCTCGGCGGGCTGGCGTTGGCTCCGCTCCTGGCAGCCCCCTCCCTCCACACTGTGTTGCTCTACCGGTCACAAGGTATAGTCAAAATCCATACTGTAGTACATACCGTTTATACCGTATACTGTTTATACCGTCCACCCCTACTGTCAACCCTGCTCTGTATAAAAGAGAGGAGACAGGGAACCCCCAGAGAGACTTCCCACGTGAGTAATAATTGAAAAGATATATGTAACATTGAGCTACGTGACCAAAAGCTCAAGACATATGCAACAGAGCGCAGAGCAGAAAACTTCTTTTTAAGTTCTCACGCACCGCATAACTCATCTTGACAATAACAGAGGTCCACAACATGGAGCCTGAAAAGAACTCACGGAAGTCTCACAACCAATAGAAACGCGCCCAGTGACGTACTCTATGGCGGGGGGAATTCCGTGACCCACCTGCCCAAATATGGCCTGGGACCAGGGAAGAGAGGGGCCAAGGGCCATGGTACAAGAGCTTACACATGTAACTTCTGTAGGCCAACACCTAACCCAGTTGTGGATCTTAAACGTGAATACGATACACACAACCCTCCATCACAACAAAAAAGGCGAAAGTACACTCTCACTACTGTAAGAGGAACGCCGTTTTTCATGATGAGAGAAGACATAAGTCCTCGATTAAGTACTGGTCACAGGCCTTGCTAAGTCCACATGACAGTGACCAAACAATTTTCAGAAAAAATTGCCTCTCTCTAAGCAAGAGCACAACCCCAGCAGAAGCTGAGGGATTTACACCGTATCCCCAAAAACATAGTGAATCAACACACATTTAGTAAACAAAATCATATTTGAGGGGAGGGGGGGGCCCAGGGGCAACCCGGGGAATAATTTCACCCACCCCTCACCACCTTACCCCTGATACGACGCCAAATGTGTAGAGTAAGCTTTACATCATGCACGCCAGCACAGCCGAAGACCTTCCCCAAGCAAAGTGTCCAACTGCAGAGCCGGAGGTAATGCCGGCGGGGATTGCTCAGCGACGCGAGCCCCTAATACGAAGGGCCGGTGGAAGTCAGAATGATCATCATCTTCTAGACACTCCGGTGGCGAAGACATTATCGCTGTATTTCCTCGAAAATAGTAAGAGAGAAAACAAAGATATAATGTCAACGCAGCTCCTTCTCTTCAACGTAGCTCCTTTCCAACTATTTCGGCACTAAACTCAAGTGGTGTATACAGACACTTGTCGGTGGTGAAAATAAGGAAGGAGCTGTTAGTATGGCCACATCCCCGCTTATGTAGAGGAGCGGATGGGGGTGTGGCCAGGCGGATGGGTGTGTACATGTGAAGAAATGTATTCAGTTTTAGACTGTGTAAGGGACCAAGCAGCCAGACAAGGAGGACACAGTGGTTTTGCCAAAAAATAAGGGTTTTATTTTACCCATTTCAAAAACAGCCAAAGAATAAGGGTTTTATTTACCCATGCAAAAACATAATTTAAATATAACATAAATGGTCCAAATAATACAGCAGGACAAAAGCAGACCTGAACAGAACGGAAGACAATGACAACTAAGAACTCAAAACTATATATAGGCCCTGGCCAGATACATCTAATCTAAGTGGGCTAATTGATAATTAATATTTTACTAAATAATATCTTACACTTCTAATTAATCTAACAAACAATAAACACACAACACACAACACAACTACCAAACTGCACAACTAATAATCTTAATTAATAAGGAAATACATATAAGGAAATTACAATACAATAAACCCCCCCCGGCATCTCCCGCAACATGGTTTGGTCCACCCCCCCCCCATCCGGCCATTTAGGACCGATCAGTCACAGCTGCTCTGTTTGCCCAGAGTGGGGATGGCTGGCTGCAGAGTTGGAGAAAACAAACAATGAACAACATGCATGCACTTAACCATGTAAGTCAAATAATAAAGAATGGATATGATATCAGTACGCAAGTCTATGTGTCGTGTGTCATTATGTGAAATAGAAATTGTGTATGTGTATCATGAATGTAAACGTGTACAAACAATACGGTTAACATGTGCGGGTGCGGTGCACAGACGTATCCGTCACATACTCCCGCTCCTCTGGAAGCCCGCTGGCACAGCGGGACAGGTAGTCAGCAGTCACATTGTCCTTGCCCGGGATGTGGAGGACACGGAATCTGTAGGGCTGCAGGTCGAGATACCAGCGAGTGATCCGGCTGTTGGAATCTCTCATCCTCTCCATCCATGTCAGCGCCTTGTGGTCAGTCTCCAGAATGAACTCGCGTCCCAGAAGATAGTACTTCAGAGAGGAAATGGCCCATTTGACTGCCAGACACTCCTTCTCGATGGTGGAGTACCTCGTCTCTCTAGGAAACAGCTTCCTACTGATGAAAACCACGGGGTGTCGGTCATCAGGCGGGCCCTGCAGAAGGACGGCCCCTACACCCCGATCTGAGGCATCAGTCTGTAGAAAGAAAGTCTTAGTGAAATCTGGGCAACACAACACAGGGTCACTCCTTAGAGCTTGCTGAAGGTCTTTAAAGGCAAAAACAGCCTCTTCTGTCCACCTCAACGGGTTGGGACAGTTCTGGCTGAGCATGTCAGTGAGGAGGGCAGCCCTGGCAGAGTAGTTGGGCACAAATCTATGGTACCAACCTGACATGCCCAAAACGACCTCAACTGCTTCCTGGTTTGTGGCAGGGGACACTGCTGAATGGCTTGGACCTTGTGGACCTGAGGCCGGCAGACCCCGTTCCCGATGACATATCCCAGGTACTCGGTCTCGACTCTGGCGAATGCACATTTGGAGGGGTTGATGGTGAGGCCAGCCTCCTTGAGACACTGAAAGACCCTCTTCAGGTGTCCCATGTGATCTGTCCAGGTGTTGCTATAAACAACAATGTCATCCAGATAGGCTGAGGCAAACTCTGACAATCCACTGATGACCCCATCCATGAGCCGCTGGAAGGTGGCCGGCGCACCATGCAATCCAAAGGGCATCACTGTAAAGTGGAACAGGCCCCACTGTGTCCGGAAAGCAGTATGCTCACGGGACTTGTGGGAAAGGGGAACCTGCCAATATCCTTTACATAGATCAATGGTAGTCAAATATTTGGCTTGACCCAGACGGTCAATCAGGTCATCGATACGGGGTGTTGGGTAGGAATCAAATTTTGACACTGAATTCAAATAACGAAAGTCAATACAGAACCTGATCGATGCATCCTTCTTTGGAACAAGAACAATGGGGTTGCACCACTCACTTCGGGACTGCTCGATGATGCCAAGGGACAGCATGAGGTCAATCTCCTTCTTGAGGGACTCTAGCAAGCGTTCAGGAATGCGATAACTCATGCGTTTAACAGCAGCATTGTCCTTCAGCACAATCTCATGTTTTACTACCTGTGTACGGCCAGGGTTCTCCTGGACCACCGCTGGATCACATACAGCTTGTACCTGAGCCTGTCGTTCTGGCGACAGATGGTGTAGATCCAGGACAGGCGAGGTAGGCTCCGGTAAGTACTGCTCTCCAGCATCATCCTCCTCTACCCTCCGGATCAGCAGCACTGGTAGACTGTCTGGTGGCTTTGGTCGGGGGACCCACTCTCTCAGTAGGTTGACATGTAGGTTCTTGGTAGAACGGCCACGACCTGGGGTGGAGATTCGGTAAGTGGTGGAACCAAGTTTCTTGATTACCTTGAAGGGCCCTTGCCATTTTGCCAGCAGTTTGCTTTCCTCAGTAGGTAGCATGACCAGCACTTCCTGGCCTGTTTCAAAGCTCCTCTCCCCGGCTGACCGATCATACAAGGTCTTTTGCCGTCGCTGGGCCACCACCATACTCTCCTGGGCCAGAGCAGACATCCTTGTCAGCTTCTCCCGCATCTGAATCACATAAGAGACAACATCACATTTGTTTACCTCCTGGTCCCTCTGCCAGACATCCTTCAGGAGTGAAAGAGGGCCCCTTACCTCATGTCCATACATCAACTCAAAAGATGAATAGCTGGTAGAGGCCTGTGGTACTTCTCTGTAAGCAAACATCAGATATGGGAGCCACTGGTCCCAATCAGAACCAGAGTCACTGACAAACTTGCGGAGCATCTGTTTTAAGGTCTGATTGAAACGCTCGGTTAGACCATCGGTCTGTGGATGATATGGTGTTGTTCTTAAGCCTCTGATGCCCAACAGCTGGTATACATCCTTCAGGAGCTTGGACATGAAATTTGTGCCCTGGTCCGTAAGTATTTCACGGGGGAACCCTACCCTGGAGAAGAACTGCACCAGACAGAATGCAACAGTCTTGGCTTTGACTGACTTGAGGGGGAACACTTCAGGATATTTTGTGGCATAATCTGTAATGACTAGCAGAAACCGGTTACCAGACTTGCTCTTTTCTAGTGGACCGACCACATCCATACCTAGTCGTTCGAATGGAGTGCCTATAACTGGTAATGGCTGGAGAGGTGCTTTGGCATAGTCCCGCTTTGCGGTCAACTGGCATTGAGGGCAGCTCCGACAGTAGGCAGCGACATCTCTACGTAGGCCAGGCCAAAAAAATTGTCTCTGTATGCGAGCAGTGGTTCTATGCTTTCCTAGGTGGCCAGCCCAGGGAATGGAATGTCCCAGATCAAGTATTACTTCCCGGGTCGCTTTTGGAACCACCATCTGCTCAGTGGACTTAGTCTGGCGATAAAGGATACCTCGCTGTAAAAAGTAGTTATCAGGGCCACTCTCAAGTCCAGCCTCAACTTTCCCTCTCCCTTTAGCCTTGGATAAACAGCCAACTAGGCTGGGGTCTGCTTGTTGCATGTCAATAATGTTGGTCGGTATTCTAAAGCCTAGGGGAAGCTCTGGGTTTGGTTCACCTTGGGGATGGACAACAGTACCTTGAAACTTCTCTCCTCTCCTTTGCTTGCGGGGTTTCCGTGGTTTACCTGGTTCTGCCCCCACCTCTACATCATAGAATGGCAGCACAGCAAGTGTCTGATCAGGTTCGGTCGTCTGCTTAGCCTGAGCTCGGGTGAGGGCAGCATTGCAGGTCTGACGGGACTGCAGCAAATCAAACAGCACCAGCAAGTCGTTTCCTAATATGACAGGAAAGGGTAGGTTATTGGAAATGCCAACAGTGAGCAGGTAAGCTTGTCCCTGTACCTTAATATACAGATCAGCAGTGGGGTATGCCTTTTCATCCCTGTGCACACAACATATGGGAACTGTTTCTGAGGTGCGCACTTGATGGAGTGGTACATACTGCTGATGAACCAGAGTTTGTGCACTACCCGTGTCAATCAATGCCCTGAGCTCCTGGCCATTGATTTCCACTGTGATCTCCCTTGTGGGCTGCTCATACTTCCACTCGGGCTCAGTCCTGTATCGTGGAGCATAGCATAACTGGGTCAGCTTGACAGGGTTTTTAGGGCACATGGGCTTGGTATGCCCCTCCTGCCCACACAGATAACAAACAGGCACTTTTGGGCTGGAGTATCTGACAGTCATTGGCGGGTTTCCCCTTTGGGGAAACTTACCCACATCGGTGGATGCTTGGCGAGTGGCCTGTGGGAATGAACCCGGTCGCCACGGCTCCTTGGCTACCTTCCATGCAGCATTGGTCCACGGTTGGTTATTCCGTCTGGCGGCCACAAAGATGTCAGCCAGACGAGCTGCTTCTGCTGCCGTGCCAGGGTCATGTTCCCGGATCTACACCTGTAGCTCAGGGGACAACATTCTCAGAAACTGTTCCAATATCATGGTTTCTCCAATGTCCTTCACAGTCTTGCCTTCAGGCTGGACCCATTTGTCATACAGTTCTTTTAGCCTTACATAAAGCTCTTTAGGGGTCTCGTTGGACTGCACCTCCCATGATCGAAACCTCTGTCTGTATGTTTCTGGGTTAATATCATACTTCTGGAGAATGGCTGTTTTGACTTGGTCATAATCAAGTGAGTCATCAGCATCCATGTTTACATAGGCACTCCTGGCCTTACCAGTGAGTAGAGGAACCAGTCGAAAGGTCCAATCTGCTTTATGCCACCTACAGGCACCTGCAATGCGCTCAAAAGTTACTAGAAAATGTTCAATATCATCTGAATCAGTCAATTTTTCCAGTCTGGGTTCCTGGGGAACTCGATACTGACCAGAGAGGCTGCCCGTGTGTTGGCTGGCTCCAAACAGTAACTCTGCCTGTGAGGAGTCACGCTGTGGTTCCACGCCTGTAGGTGAGTCCTCTGGGGGTGGTAACGTGGCTGGGAAGGTACGTGCTGTGACTTCCAACTGAAGTAGAGAGAACTGGTGCTGGATGTATTTAACCCACTGCCCTTGCCTTGCCGCTTCTTCCTCCATTCGGGTCTCCCTGACCTGTTGCTGGCCCATAAAGGCTCGGAGGATGTTGGATAGGTCTGTTAGGGTTGGTTCTCCACTGACACATCCAGGTGGCTCACCGGCCCCTCCAGTTGCTCCAGGTTCTTCCCCATCGTCGTTTTCCACATAGTCTTCTGGTACTTCTGGTACAGCCGACTGCTGCCCGGGGTTCCCCCTTCCCCTTCCTCGTGGCATTTTCTTCAGGGAAGCAAGGGAGGAAAAAAAAAAAATAGTAATTCCAAAAAAAAAAAAACGTCCTCGGCGTGCTGATCCCACCGCTGTCACCATTTGTAAGGGACCAAGCAGCCAGACAAGGAGGACACAGTGGTTTTGCCAAAAAATAAGGGTTTTATTTTACCCATTTCAAAAACAGCCAAAGAATAAGGGTTTTATTTACCCATGCAAAAACATAATTTAAATATAACATAAATGGTCCAAATAATACAGCAGGACAAAACCAGACCTGAACAGAACGGAAGACAATGACAACTAAGAACTCAAAACTATATATAGGCCCTGGCCAGATACATCTAATCTAAGTGGGCTAATTGATAATTAATATTTTACTAAATAATATCTTACACTTCTAATTAATCTAACAAACAATAAACACACAACACACAACACAACTACCAAACTGCACAACTAATAATCTTAATTAATAAAGGAATACATATAAGGAAACTAAATTACAATACAATAAACCCCCCCCGGCATCTCCCGTAACATGGTTTGGTCCACCCCCCCCCCCATCCGGCCATTTAGGACCGATCAGTCACAGCTGCTCTGTTTGCCCAGAGTGGGGATGGCTGGCTGCAGAGTTGGAGAAAACAAACAATGAACAACATGCATGCACTTAACCATGTAAGTCAAATAATAAAGAATGGATATGATATCAGTACGCAAGTCTATGTGTCGTGTGTCATTATGTGAAATAGAAATTGTGTATGTGTATCATGAATGTAAATGTGTACAAACAATACGGTTAACATGTGCGGGTGCGGTGCACAGACGTATCCGTCACAGACTGGATATGGGATATGTTCCACTAGAGCGCAGAGTGTAAGCTATACGATATATAACAACCCGTTTGTGCGTTACAGCCCCATTCTGTTGTGCCTTTCTGGCCACTTCAAGTTCAAGTTTTGTTTTATTTGTCACATGAATGAATGAATGAATGAATGAATGAATGAATGAATGAATGAATGAATGAATGAATGAATGAATGAATGAATGAATGAAAACTTTATTTAACAGATTGCAGAATGGGTACAATACAGTACGGCTCAATACACACAATTGTTAAGGGGATGCAGACCAGAGAAAGACGTCCCATTTTCAGGGTCCCCCATTTTCAATTAATAGTGACTCAGTGTCAGTGAAGACATGTCAGTGAAATGCTTGGTTCTGTATGAGCCCCCTGAGATTGTGCTTCATACAGTAAAAAGTAAAAAGTAAGTACCAAACACTATACAAAATATACAAAATGCAAAACAATAAAGGACAAATGCAAGCTTTTAAAAATGCAAAAAAAACGAGGTGGGCATCTGAAGTGTCTTGGTGGTGTTATAACACTGTTATTCCCCCAGTAGTTGAGAGCAGTCAAGTGGGAGGAGGGTGCTCTCACGCTGGCGGGAGGGAGGGAGGAGGAGTCGGGCAGCAGCGACAACAGCTCCTGGCTCTTCTGACCGGAGTCACTTTCCTAAAAATAGCGGACGCGCATCAACGTGCGCGCAATTACGCCCCTGTCACACTGACTGTCCATGTTGGAGTCGCTTTGATACAAAACAAAGTATCTTTATCGAGCGAAGAATTGGGAGTAGGGCGACGGCCGGGGTAAGTCACAAAAATAGCTCTATCATCGCTGTAGCCTGTAGCGTTGCCAGAGAGAGGGAGAGGAGAGAGAGAGAGAGAGAGAGAGAGAGAGAGAGAGAGAGAGAGAGAGAGGGAGAGAGAGTGTGAGAGAGAGAGAGAGCGAGAGAGATAGAGAGAGAGAGGGAGAGAGAGAATGTGAGAGAGAGGGAGAGAGTGTGAGAGAGAGGGAGAGAGTGTGAGAGAGAGAGAGTGTGTGAGAGAGATAGAGAGAGAGAGAGAGTGTGAGAGAGATAGAGAGTGTGAGAGAGTGAGAGAGTGAGAGTGTGTGAGAGAGAGATAGAGAGTGAGAGAGAGTGTGTGAGAGAGAGAGAGAGTGTGAGAGAGAGAGTGTGAGAGAGGGAGAGTGTGTGAGAGAGAGATAGAGAGTGAGAGAGAGAGTGAGAGAGAGTGTGTGAGAGAGAGAGAGAGAGTGTGAGAGCGAGAGTGTGAGAGAGGGAGAGTGTGAGAGAGATAGAGACTAAGAGAGAGTGTGTGAGAGAGAGAGAGAGTGTGAGAGAGGGAGAGTGTGTGAGAGAGAGGGAGGGGAAGCAAGAAGCAATGATATTCGTTCAGAGATACAATGATCATGTAGTAGCCATACTGTAACTTTGTAAATATGTGTTGCCATTTGTCATAATGCGACCAGTTTGATTTATTTCACCCAAGTTAGTTCGTTTCTTTCCCCCCTTTGAGCAGGGCATCCTAATTGCTCATGGTTTATTACTCTTTAATTTGAGTTAATAAGCGAAAGTAGCCTATACGTTGATGGGATGGCTACAGTATAACGGTGCATACAATTTGAGTAAGCGACTGACTGGCTAAACGTATTACTTGTAAATATTGAATGTTGAAAAAACTAGGTGCCCTTTCCTACAGTGGGGGGGGGGGGGGGCAGTTTTTTTTCACTTAAAAATAACTGAATTGTGTTGTTGTTTATGATATACCGGTAATAAAACATTTGTTAAAGGAGGACTGCAGTAGGCTACAGCCTTAGACTGTTTACCTCGTTCGCATGTGTGATATGGCAACATTGCATGACAGTTTGAATAGGAACTGTTCGGCTAATAAGGCCTAATTACAGTATCATCAACACAGCCCTAGTATTACAGTAACTCCAAACAAATGAACATGCTACCATATAATTCATGGTTTGACCCCATAGTCTTTTACTCCTGGATTTGGTCTGGTGCTCAACCTGTAGTTTTGCACCTGGATTACTGACATTGTTACTGAACACGTAATAAACATTGGGGAAACGTACTTATTCATGCTTAGGCTCCTTCCTGACATTCTAATCCTATTTGAGATCGTTTTAGCACAAGGCTCAGTCACATTTGTATCCCCATTTAGTCCTCATTGTTCTCATATGTCATTATGCAGGGTTAATAGTGTGCAGGTTCAACTCGAATTAGCCTCACCGTCAAAGTGTCTGTTAGCTTAAGTAATTACAGGCTTCAGGAGACAGGTAATCAGGTCACAGTACACTGGCACACTCAGAGGACACTGACCTCATGGGGCCATAGGCCTACTTTGCTCTTGGGGCGCGCTGTGTAAAGAACTCTTCCATCCCCAGCTGGATATTGCTGTGCTTTCTGTTGTTGTTTCTTCTTTGCTGGATATTGCTGTTATTTCTGTTGTCGTTTCTTCTTTGCACATTGTGATGTTAATGGTTCAAGTACCAAGTGTATAGTAAGATAAGATAAAATGATCCTTTATTAATCCCCTTGGTGAAATTCAGGTGTCAAAGCAGCATGGGGGGGGGGGGGGGGGGGGGGGGATACAGAGCTTCACCCCACCCAGAATATAGGCTATAGGCTAGAATATCTGTATATGGTTAATCTACTTGGTCTACTTAAAGGAGCAGTGCGTACGATATATAGGGCGATCTATTGGCAGAAATGTACTATAATATTCATAAGTATGTTTTCATTAGTGTATAATCACCTGAGAGTAAGAATAGTTGTAGTTTCGTTACCTTAGAACGCACCACCATGTTTCTACAGTAGCCAAGAATGGACAAACCAAGCTTTCTAGTTCCGCAGCCGCCGCAGGTTCTCCTCCGTGCTGGGAAGGGGAGGGGACTCAGGGGAGGGGTTATGTTGGTTGGAAGGGGAGGGGACTCAGGGGAGGGGTTATGTTGGTTGGAAGGGGAGGGGACTCAGGGGAGGGGTTATGTTGGTTGGAAGGGGAGGGGACTCAGGGGAGGGGTTATGTTGGTTGGAAGGGGAGGGGACTCAGGGGAGGGGTTATGTTGGTTGGAAGGGGAGGGGACTCAGGGGAGGGGTTATGTTGGTTGGAAGGGGAGGGGACTCAGGGGAGGGGTTATGTTGGTTGGAAGGGGAGGGGACTCAGGGGAGGGGACTCAGGGGAGGGGTTATGTTGGTTGGAAGGGGAGGGGACTCAGGGGAGGGGTTATGTTGGTTGGAAGGGGAGGGGTTATGATGTTAGTTGCAATCTGCAACTTCATCGCTCGCGGCTCGATGCCACTAAATCCTCCACGCTGGTCCTTCAAAGGTAGAATCTATAATGTTGTCAAACAGCGGCCTCTAGGTAAAAGAGCCCCTCTTTGGTATTGCGCTTTGTTTACTTTTGTTTGTTTCGGTCTGATGTGTGGGTTGGAGCTTAGTAACTTATTGTGACCTTCTCCAGACCTCTCTTGCTAGACCCTGAGGTTTGGCCACAAGTAACCCCTCCCCTATACTCACTGAACCATCAGTGCATCAATCCAACCCACACAAAAACAAAAAATGTAAACTGCATCCTCTGGCCACCTCAGACCTACTCCTATCCGAGCTCCAGGAGGGTCATCAAAGAGAAGCCGCCTATTCTCGGTCCTTGCCCCACAATGGTGGAACAAACTTCCCACCACTTAGGACAGCCGAAACCCGACCAAGCTTTCGCCGTCGACTAAAGACACACTTCTTCTTTCAATACCTGAAATACATTTTTGCTTTAAACAAACCCTAACTAACCTTACTGTCATGCACTTGTCCTAATAAACTAACCTACATTGTAGCACTCGGCACTTTGATGAACATTGTTACTCAGCTGATAGAGTTGTACCCTTCCTGCTGACTTGTCGTACAAAACGTGTAAGTCGCTTTGGATAAAAGCGTCAGCTAAATGACTAAATGTAAATGTAAACAAAGCGCAATACCAAGAGGGACTCTTTTGCCTAGAGGTTGTTGTTTGACGACATTACAGATTCTACCTTTAAGGTGTGCCTAGGCTCTCTTAGATGTGTTTGGCTAATGGCTACCATCTTCTTGTACAGGGCCCTGTTTCATGTACGTGGTTCAACTAAGTCGATCAACATGTCCATTATCCAGCTTCAGTTAACCCGATGTTCAAAGCCGGGATTTTCCTGTTTCACAAAGGAGGATTCAGTCTCGTTAACTCAAGCCAGACTTGAGAGTCAGGCTCAAGTCAGGCTAGATGCGCGCTCCCGTTTTAGGTGGAAAGCCAGCACGTATCGATGGCAGAGACCCTGATTCTCAACGGCATTGATTGATTAATTGATTTAAGACTTTATTGACAGATTGCAATAGGCTCAATCGCCTCGCCGACAAGTTAAATGCGTTATCTATAGGCTAATTCTAAGTCCCTCATTACCTCAATCAATCAGATTATATTTCTTTAAACTTGCCTGCTGGATTGAATAATCAAATGAGATCTTGCTAGCGAAAATAACTAGTTAACTGTTATACAGAATTACGAGACGGCTTTCTTGCCCATTGATTGATGTATAGTCAATATTTAACTTATCTCCAATGTGGTCCAACGGGTTGTTCTTTTGACTTCCACACGGACGACCCGGGTTCAAGACCGGGGTCCTTCTTTTTGCAATATAGGAATAATTCAATTTGGTGCACGTTGAGAGCTATATAAAGAATGACATCCTCAATGCATGTAGATTTATAATATTTTAACTTAAAACCAGGCTACTTTGGCGTATAATCATTAATATTATATTCAAAAAAATCATATTGGAAACACGGGGATTTGAACCCCGGTCGGTGGATTGGGAGGCTTGAGCACTACCGCTGGGCCACTGGGCCAGATGGGATAAATTCATTGTTTATACATTAATGAACGAGAGACCCGTGTTTAGAATATCCTTTGTTTTGAATGAAGTTTATCTCTTTATCCTCATTCATTAATGTGACGTCAACGGCTCATTCAATTTCTCAAATCCGTCAAACAGCGCATCTCATCAGACATCTTAATCCCAGTTACAATTAAAATAACCACATCATGTGTACATCGCACGAGCGAGCGCCACCGTCGCCACGGTATATATAACGTGCATTATTTAGGACAAAGTGAATTTAATATCAGCATTTTGGGTCTATTTTACATTTCAAAAGCCCCCTCTGGAAGAATGGAGCACAAAAACGTAATTCAGAATGGTATAATGCAGATCGTAGACTGTGGGAATAGTTTCAGGAAACGGGCTGTCACTTCTTTGCGGGGGCGTGGCGATAGTTCAGGCTAACTTGAACTTGAACTCTGCTTTCGACCAGGCTCAAACTTTTGGATATGTTGTCATGGTGATTTGGAAAATCCAGGTACATGAAATCGGAAAGTCAGGCTAACCCAGTTATCCAGCTAAAGTTATCCGGCTAACTCGGTTATCCCGGTAGATGAAATGGGGCCCAGGTCTTATGCACTTGATTAGTCAAAAAGGAGCATTTCATTGCTGTTGAATGCCTTTAGAGGAGCAGCACAGATTCTGTTTTTCTCCTTCAGACAATTACCGGTATGTATAGCCTACACATTTTTTAATAGTAAAATGGGGTTTTGTCAACAATTACCGTGAAGGCATCTTTTAAACTTCTCATCACGTAGAGGCATTTACCTTACTTATGACACCTATAGGGTTGTCATGCAGGGTGCTTTAAGTTCATTGGTCAGAATTGGAAATCCCTGGTAATAAGAAACCTCCTAGAATGAAACTGCGAGCACTCAGCACACACATCGTGATTATTAGCATTGTGCTGCATGTCTTGTTGTATTCTTAAATCCAAAAGCATGTGTTGTCCCTGTTATCAATTTGACTATACTTATTGTGTAATTACTAATTCCTTAAACCTTCCTCCTAACATGATTGGTTAGAATCTGTCTGTTCTGCTATCCCAGCCCTTTTTAATCAAATGCACTTGGCCCCCGTAAGCTGCACAAATGTAATTATGTGAGTATGAATTCGATGAATGCCATTTAGTGGTGGAAGCGTGTGCGTCAAAGCTGGATATTGAGGATTTGTTGGCGTTGTGATGACTGAGCAGTTGGTGGGCGATAGGGTACCTTTTTTCAGTACTTTACTTCTGAAAATGTAATCTACTTACCTCAGTTGTAAAAAAAATCAAAACTTCAAATGATTTATTATCATTATTATTTATTTAGAACAATTGTTATATATATATATATATATATATATATATATATATATACCACACACAATATCTTTAAATTAAAAATGAAAAATTGTAATTTTTTTTGCATTACCGAAATGTGGCACCAGTGGATCTCACGTGAATCGGTACCGACGTGATTCTACCGGCTGGGCGATATGGCAAAAAATCATATCACGATAACGATATGATAATGTTATCATATTTCTCTATATCGATAATTATCGAAATTGTTATAAGTATAAAAAAAAAATAAAAAATTTAAACAACATATGTATGTTTATTTTGCAGCAATTCTTTGTCGTTGCCGCCATCTTTAGTGTTACATCCCCTCACACTCCAGTTCTCAGGCTGCAGCTGGTTTAAAAGCGAAGTAAACCGGCTTCTCTGCTGGCTGTGGCTCCAGGGGAGTTGAACAGTTCTGGCTCTGCTAGTTTATTTCGATCTTTTGGCGCTTTTTTGGTGGACAAACCACCGCACATGTGCACCGTGACTCGTGACTGGAGTCTAGCTCTGCTAGCACACATAGCCTACTGTGTACAGACGGTTTCAAACTGTATTTTAAATTAGAAAGCAAACATAAATAAATGGACAAAAGAAAAATATATCTCAATTTGGTCAGTATTGTCCATTTGGACAAGCAAAGCCATACTTTAAGTTGCAGGCAAGAAAGACAAGTCTGTCCACTGTCTCTGGTTTTAAAACTGCCCTGTTGCAGGTCACAAAAAAAAAAAAAAATTATATAAAAAAATAATTAAAAAAAATAAGATTTTTCGATCTTCGATATCGATTATTAAAATATATCGCGATATTTATCGTTATCGTTATATCGCCCAGCCCTAGTCGATACCCTTAAAAGTACCGGACTCGGTACCCAATCCCTAGTGGGCGAAGCTCCTCTCCAGACCAGGGTGACACAACACAACACAGAGAACCTCCGACTCCAGTCATCAGAAAAGTCCACGGCATAGTTGAAGCATTCTTTCAGCTTAGCAGACTTCACTGACAAGTGAACTGTGGAAATTGAAGCATATGTTCATTATGGGGCTCTTAATGAGTCCAGACTTAAAACACGTGTTCTCCAATCTTATTTTCCTTTCCCTCCCAGTT
>NC_140184.1:19356371-19473871 GCF_963971535.1 Notolepis coatsorum
GCAGTTTCGGCTTCGCGTTCTCTCCTGCTTTCAAAATAAGCCCTGATTACACCTAAACAGTCCAATATGTCTCCAGACCTGTGCCAAAGAATGCACTCTCTCTCTCTCTCTCCCTGTCGCTGTCAAATCTGTCTCACTGAATTTACAGCCCACTTACACAACCTAAGCCTCACCTACGGAGCAGAAAGGGAGATAATTGAGAATCCTTTGGAAAGTCGTGACTATGGGTTCCTAAGGGGGTTCTGTGAGAAAAAAAAGAAAAAAAAACACAATTTGAGTATCCTTCTGTGTATACTCATCTGGTTACCAATGGAGACGGATTATGAATGCTTTCTGGAGATGATGTTGTTTGTTATTATCACATCCTCCTTCAGGCGCATTTTGACCCCACCATTGTTGGAGTCCATTGCCTTCTTCTCCAGTGCAAACGTGCATGCTCCCCCACAGCAGCGCGATTCACCGCCACGCATCCAGCCTGGCTTCAGAAACAGAGTGGAGATTCCACAGGAGACTCACAGGAGACCTTTGGAACAGGTTTTGGGGTCTTGAACCCACGTGGAGAATTGTTTCAGCCACCCACTGGTCGGCACTAATGGCCCACGCCACGGGGAAGCTGCTGTCCCACTCTGGTTTATTCTGCTGGACCTTTCACCGTGAGAGTGGAACGGGCTCCACGCACAGAAACAAACAGTGTTCAGGGTTGTGTTAAGTGTGACCGTAGTACAGTTACAGCAGCCAACGCGCTGCAAGGGAAGCTTATTGGTCCACCAGTTCAGTGCAGGTTCTTTAGCAAAGTCTTCTCCTTTTTCCTTGTTTTCTCTCCTCCTCTCCTCTCCTCTCCTCCCTCTCCTCTCCTCTCTCTCTCTCCTCTCCTCTCCTCTCCTCTCCTCTCCTCTCCTCTCTCCTCTCCCCTCTCCTCTTTTCTCCGCTCTTCTCCTCTCTCTCTCTCCTCTTTTCTCTCCTCCCCTCTCCTCACCTCTCCTCTCTCCTCTCCCCTCTCCTCTTTTCTCCTCTCCTCTCTTCTCCTCTCCCCTCTCCTCTTTTCTCCTCTCTCCTCTCCTCTCCTCTCTTCCTCCTCTCTTCTCCCCTCTCCTCTCCTCTCCTCTCCTCTCCTCTCCTCTCCTCTCCTCTCTCCTCTCCTCCTCTCCTCTCTCTCCTCTCCTCTCTCTCCTCCCTCTCTCTCCTCTCCTCTCCTCTCCTCTCCTCTCTTCTCCTCTCCTCTCCTCTCCTCTCTACTCTACTGGTCGTGGCTTTTGGAAGAGGTCCTAATCCAGTGGAATCTAAAAGTATTCCTGCGGGGTCAGCGAGCAACCAGCCCAAAATGGCCTTTCCAAACCCAGTGAAACCTCTGGCTGCTTTCCGTCTGACCACCAGGTCAAACCACCTCACGTTTGATGCTAAATTCACTCCCAAAGGAGCACAGAAATTACACTCAATAAATACAGAACTCAAATAAGAATTTTCTCCAAATATTAGTCCTCCATCCACTTTCCTGTAGTCGTATAAAACGGTCTTTGTCGCCCCCGTGTAAATAGGTTCCCTGCGCTGTGCCAACTTAAACTGTGCATCGGGTCAAAAGCAACATGGCATGGCTTAATTAAAGCAGCCGCTAGGAGTTTATAACTGATTATGTAACGGACTCATTCAATACTGATGCCTCTATATGACCTACATGAGCAAACGACACCATCAGAGAGGAGATATTTCTACAGTAGTGTTTCTAAATGCCTGTGTCTGGCTCGGATTGTCCACAAAAGCAGATGAAACGGTTTATGGCACGCAGACCAGCAGAGTGAGTCACTAACATTACTCGTAATGTATATATTTATATATTTTCTTTACATTATATATTTTGAGGATCCTCAAAAGAAAGATACAAGCATCGACAGAGGGACATAGAAAAGCTGAAAGGGCCAGTGATAGAGCACAGGCGAAAATGTGAGTAAACCTTGGTTGGTCATTCAGCAGATTGAGAAATATGCGAGAATTAAATGGATTAAAAACATACCTGAATTGCTCTTATTTCTCCTTGACAGACTGTGGCCTAATACTGTATGTCACGGTGGACATTACTGTAATACATCTAATAATGTATAATTAATTTTACATTGGCCTTGCTACTGATATATATATATATCCTGCTGTTGGCAATGATTACGAAGACATAATATTACTAGGGAATTTTGTAATTTAGTACTTTTGTACTACTCTATAGCTGTGACCATGTGTAGTACTCAATCTAGTACTATTGTACTACTCTAGCTGTCATCCATGTGTAGTATACTCCTCAATCTAGTATTATCTCAACAGAATTACTATTGCTTGCTGAGCAACCGAAGCCGTTAATGTTACTTACATGTACTAGGCTAAGGCGTGCATGTAACCTACTGTAAGTGTACGGACGGTGCTAAAACAAAGTTTACTTTAACGTCACACATTTCACCATCGTCATATTAGTTATTAATCTTACATGACCACAAATAGAAATGACCTCATGATCGCTATGCATCCTGCAAACAGCTGTGTTTAAAAAAGAACTAGAAACGACAGAAGTTCAGGTGGCGTCTCCCCCACTCACACTTCCTGTCATGTGTGTGTGTGTGTGCGTGTGTGTGTGTGTGTGTGTGTGTGTGTGTGTGTGTGTGTGTGTGTGTGAGTGTGTGTGTGTGTGTGTGTGTGCCAGAGTGGGGTCGTCAGGTCCCTGGCATTACAGTGTCTCACTAGAACACGGAAGGACAATTTCCTCTGATCAGATCTTTGTAATCACAGTTAAATGAACAGTCTAATGTTCCCTGCAGACTCTATTGCCATATATTGGTCCTCGCATTGACGTGCAACTGGCAACTCACAGATGAGTCCAGATGACTCCTATTTCCATACGAGGCACATAGTAGATTGTTGATCTTCTTTGCACCGGAATTGCCTAGTAATAGGCAATAGCAATCTTTAAACACTGTAATTGTAACCAAGAGATTTGCTTAAGCATATGTAGCAGGGTGGATTATCCCTGCTTCGTGGGAACGGGTGTGCACAGTCACTGGGTAGCGAGACACAGTAGATCTCTGGCTAACTGCACCTCCGTCTTTGGGTCTGGAGCATCAACTGGAGGCTGGCAGTGGGAGTGGATGGGGCCCGGGATTTACCAACCTGGTCTGGTACTCTGGTCTTCCTCTCCCTTCCAGGGCGGTCAGCAGTACTCCCCAACACGCTCTCACTTCCCCCAATTACTCCTTTAACCCTCCCACACCTAGTGACTGAATTGTAAATAAATAACTTGGTTCCCCCCGCAAGCAGTACCCTCCCTCAGTGACACTAGAAACCTTACAGTAAGAAAGGGAAGGTTGAATAGGAAGGGGTTAATTGCAGTAAAGTTACCCACACCAAAATGGTTAAGACTGGGCACAGGAAGGGACACGCACACAGAACCCCATTCAATGTTTTATGTTAATTGGTACGGTTCAGTTACAAAGATTTAATAGGGATAGTCAACTAGAATGAAGTCATACTATTACTCAGATTGTAACTCAACACCTTATAGCCACCTATATTATACACCCACCTCTGGGTTAGTACCAGGGATAATATACTTCAAATGTGTTTGACTCATCACCCACGTCTGGGTCCGTTCCATGTACAATACCTCTCTAAGGCTTTACTTATGGAGTCACAGGTCTAGAACCTCCCCACAGGGAAAGGGTTAATTGAATGGGAAATTATTATTCAAGAACCACACGTTATCACACTCAAAGGAAATAAAAAATGTGGGCCCACTGTACCAAAACAAAAGTCCTATACTAATGCCGGCATATAATGTGTATGGGGTACCCCTATGAACTGGATTTAGCAACGTTAGCTTCACCCGTAGGCCGCATCACACTGTGTACTGTGTAATAGATCCAGAGCATCGAAGCTCTATTGTACTCAACCAAAATGGCGGCCTCGCCGCGCCACCACCGTCCAGATAGCAAGATGGCGTCGAACGCTCTCGTCACGGGTGCTAGCAAGCGGGGCTGGGGCAGTAGCGGGCTGAGGGCGCGTGCTGGATGATGGCGACCTCTGCTGGTCGGGACGAACTCCCGTGCTGGCCTGAAGACAGCCGGTGCAGAGCAGACGTTGACGCCGGCGAAGACTAGTTGTTGACGGCCGGCGCTGGGTTGACGCACAGCAATACTCTGGCCCTACCCTAAACTGAAGCTACTCTCTGGGTCCCAAACAGCCCACCTGCTACACGGTTATACTGTTGCGCAACGTGGCTGGCTACACCACCGGTCTCTTCAGTGCCTCGCGCTCGGTGTATACTGGAGTCAATATAGCCGTTAGCAGCATGCTAAATATACCGCACACACTGCTACTATAACACGCTATCTATGGACGTTAGTCCTTGGGTTCAGTTTCTCTTACTCACGCACTATCACGGGTACTTCTGGGATAACCCGTCATATACTCAAGTTCAATACGTTCGCCCGTGTGGTCCACAACGGGGGCTCTGTCGAGACATGACCGATCACATCCAAGTCCAAACTCAAAGAGGCTCATCCTCCCCCCTTCCGTCTCCATTGGCTTGCTTCCTTCCCCGTCTCTCTCGTACGCTCTCTGCCTGCCACCGCGCCCCCTGCTGGTACCGCCAACTAGCCCCACAGGGAAGCACTGGATGAAAGAATATGACCCAGTGTTACTGTTCATAATCCATATTCCAGCCGGTAGAAGAAGGAGAAGTCCGCGTCATTGTTCGAGGGAATATTAATGGAAACTAGTTAGTATGTCTTGGTGCACCAGGGGAGATAAAAGGCAAGTCAGCACTTCTGAATAATAGCCATATTTTCAGGGTGCTACACATAGATCACTAGATTTATCAACAGAAGGCATGACATAAAATTACCCAAAATGTTAGAAACCATTCAGACAGAGTTATTGGCTTACGACTTACCTTTTGCTAAAGGAATTGTGCTAACTTGCACAGAGCCAAGCGAGCCAATCTGCTGGCATTCGTGAGTCAAACTACTGCCGTATGCGCAGTGTGGCGTGTCATGAAACTTGGCAAGTTGGCTCCCGACACAAATGTAGAAGGCCCTTGGCCACGGCCCTTAACACATTGGTTGACTCAATGGTTCAGTGCCAAAAACCGAAGATTCTCGTTTCTGGGTCGTTATTTCTTTTATTCGCTATTGCCATTCATAATCCATCGAGGCACCTTGTGCAGGCTGTCCTGAATGGGTCTGAGATCGCAAACGTCCAATACCGCCTCTTAACACCTTGCGGCCGCTATTGCACATCCTTGGATTCTCTCTGGTTCAGCCTGTACGTTGATCTAATAAGTCCGGTCCGGGTTTTCCTACCCGGGCAGTAGTAACGTTTATAACACATGGACTATGAATTGAAAATGGGGGACCCTGATGTAAACAAGACCAACGTCTTTCTCTGGTCTGCATCCCCTTAACACATTGGTGACCACGGTTTGCAGTGTAATATGGTTCTGGACGACCAGGGTTTGTCAACAAACCGATGTACTTTCTAACAGCTATATATATACTTTATAGTATTGCTATCTGTCCATTCTCATTGTCTCATTGTCACTTGAGTGCATAAACCGTGCCTATCTGAATTAACATTTTTGGGTGTTATGTTGGATGAGAAATTGACATGGAAGCCACATATAATGTACATAAAAAAGAAGGTAGCCAAGAGTGTTTTTGTTTTGAACAAGGCAAAGAATGTGCTTGATTATAATTCTTTGCGAATATTATATTGTTCACTCATCCTACCATATTGAGTTACTGTGTGGAAGTGTGTGGGGTAACACGTATGAAAGCAACATAAAGCCATTATTTATATTACAGAAGAAAGCAGTAAGAATAGTTCACAAAGTAGATTCAAGAGAACATACCAATGAATTATTTATTAAATCCAGACTATTGCAACTTAAAGAGTTAGCTGAAATACAGACTTTATTAGTTTTGTTTAGAGCAAAATGCAGATTATTACCAGCAAATATACAGAGGTTGTTCGTTCCCTGTTAGATGACGGCAGAAGGAAATTCAATTTTAAGCACCAATTTGCACGAACCACCTTAAAACAATGGTGCACCTCAGTTATAGGTATCAAACTATAAGGAACTCTTTGCAGAATGATGAAAAGAGTTATACTAATATATTTCACTTCAAAAGGTTGTACAAAGATAACAGGATAACATAGCATAGCATTGCAGTATCGGCTAGTATGAGTATAGTATATAGCAGCGTAACATAGAATTATAATACATACAAATATTGTATAATACTGTATAAATAGTATGATTTAGTTATATTATAATAAAATAAAAATTATAAAATTAATTATATAGTATAAGTATAATATAGAATAATACATTATATAAATGTATATAGATACATGTGTGTGTGTGTGTGTGTGTGTGTGTGTGTGTGTGTGTGTGTGTGTGTGTGTGTGTGTGTGTGTGTGTGTGTGTGTGTGTGTGTGTGTGTGTGTGTGTGTGTGTGTGTGTGTGTGTGTGTGTGTAGGTGTGTGTGTGTGTGTGTGTGTGTGTGTGTGTGTATAAATGATATTTGTAGTTTGACTGATAGATACACAAAATGGGTTTATTTATGTAGATTTCATTTAGTTGTGTTGATGTTTCCATTTTTGCAAAATGGGTATATTCTGTTTGGTTTTATGCAATAAGTCTATCTGTGTGTTGTATGTGTGTAGGGGCAGGTATATATTAGAATTGTTCTTCTTCCTGTTCCTTTTTCGGCCATGGAATTTGGTGGATTATATTAATATGTACTGTTGGACTGTGGTAATTCCATGTACGAATAAATAAATTATGATGATGATGATGACTCATACCCACTCAGCTGCTATAAAATATCTTAGGTAACAATTTACATGACACATTCATGACTCATCTATGAATGTATTATGCCTGTGAAAAAGTGTCACATTACACTTTCATAACACTGAATGATGTGATTCTGAGTGTGATGGATATACTGTGTACTTCATGTACTTTAATGATAGACAGGTGGTATACACTAAGTGGTTAGGATGATAGGTGGTATACACTAAGTGGTTAGGATGATAGGTGGTATACACTAAGTGGTTAGGATGATAGGTGGTATACACTAAGTGGTTAGGATGATAGATGGTATACACTAAGTGGTTAGGATGATAGGTGGTATACACTAGGCCTGCCACGATAACACATTTTGCTGGGCGATTAATTGCCCCCGAAAATATCGCGATAAGCGATATTATTGCGACCGGTTAGAGAATTTTTTTTTGGAGAAATTTATTTCCCAAAACTTTTATTTTGAAGCCCACTGCTCCGTCTTTTCCGGTGTTTAAGACTTTTATTTTGAAGCCCACCGACCGGACCGGAAGTATTGTTGTGATTATTTCAGGTACTTTTTGGGTACCAGAAAAGTCACGTGAAACACTGCAGACCACTGAATAGAGACGCGTCTCTAGGATTTCATAATCATTATGTTTGCAGCAGGCACAAGTGCAATAAACAAAGGATACAGTCACTGTGTATTCTGCCTCATTTATTGATTAAACAAAACCGACATCAACACAATTTGCCACCGAGCGGAGAGTTTAGTCTCGCAAAAAGATCGCTGACTTGTTAAGGCTTGTTGTTAGGTTAGGTGCTAATGTTGTGCTAGCGTTTTAGCATGGCTATCGTACATAGCGTGATCAATATAACTCGCTGTTGATTGTTTGTATGAGTAACGTTAATGCTAGTAGAATAGACACAACGTGAGGTAATCACCATCCATTTTAAACCGGTTATTACCTAATGCTAACGTTAGCAAATAGACGCGACTGGTAACGTTACAGCTTGTTAGCCTAATGCTCGTTAACGTTAGCGTAGACAGCCTAGCTAACGTTAACGCTTGTAGAATAGACACAATGAGAGGTAACGTTAGCGTTAGCAGAATAGACACAACGAGGGTCTCGTTAATGTTGTTGTTGATTGATTGATTGAAAACTGTGTTTACTCTGTTTGTATGAGTAACGTTAATGCTAGTAGAATAGACACAATGTGCTGTGCTCTGTAGTAAAGCCAGCGGCCCGCCTCCCAACACGGACAGTGACTGACAAGGGGCACTGGGTCCGCCTCATTAAAACAAACGCGCAAATAGCAATTAATCGCGCCCGTCAAAATCATTGCATTCATTTTAATTATCGCGGCAATTAATCGATTTATTGCTTATCGCGGCAGGCCTAGTATACACTAAGTGGTTAGGATGATAGGTGGTATACACTAAGTGGTTAGGATGATAGGTGGTATACACTAAGTGGTTAGGATGATAACTAAGTGGTTAGGATGATAGATGGTATACACTAAGTGGTTAGGTTGATAGGAGGTATACACTAAGTGGTTAGGATGATAGGTGGTATACACTAAGTGGTTAGGATGATAGGTGGTATACACTAAGTGGTTAGGCTGATAGGAGGTATACATTAAGTGGTTAGGATGATAGGTGGTATACACTAAGTGGTTAGGATGATAGGTGGTATACACTAAGTGGTTAGGATGATAGGTGGTATACACTAAGTGGTTAGGATGATAGGTGGTATACACTAAGTGGTTAGGATGATAGGAGGTATACATTAAGTGGTTAGGATGATAACTAAGTGGTTAGGATGATAGGTGGTATACACTAAGTGGTTAGGATGATAGGTGGTATACTCTAAGTGGTTAGTATGATAGATGGTATACACTAAGTGGTTAGGATGATAGGTGGTATACACTAAATGGTTAGGATGATAGGTGGTATACACTAAGTGGTTAGGATGATAGGTGGTATACACTAAGTGGTTAGGTTGATAGGTGGTATACACTAAGTGGTTAGGATGATAGATGGTATACACTAAGTGGTTAGGATGATAGATGGTATACACTAAGTGGTTAGGTTGATAGGTGGTATACACTAAGTGGTTAGGATGATAACTAAGTGGTTAGGATGATAGATGGTATACACTAAGTGTTATGGTTTGTAACCGACCCCAATCGCACAACACAAGACAGGTATGATGGTTTGCCAAGAAACAGATATTTATTGAACAACAGGGAAATACAGGGAAAAGGGCACTGTCCCTTTAAGGGAGAATCACAAATACAGGAATATAATATGAGGGGAAGGAAAGGTGCCTTTAAGAGGCGGGCAGGAAAAGGGAACACTAAGGGAAAGTAAGGGAACGCCTAAGGGAAGGTTAAGGGAACGCCTTGGGACAGAGGAACTAGAGACTAGGTAAACCAGGGACAAGGAGAACTAGGGAGAGAGGACTAGGGACTAGGAGAGCTAGGGAACAGGAGAAAAGGGGACTAGGGGAACTAGGGACAAGGAACTAGGTGGAACTAGAAGGGGAGAACTTGGGACCAGGAACTAGGTGGAACTAGAAAGGGGAGAACTAGGGAACAGGAACTAGGTGGAACTAGAAGGGGAGAACTTGGGACCAGGAACTAGGTGGAACTAGAAAGGGGAGAACTAGGGAACAGGAACTAGGTGGAACTAGAAAGGGGAGAGCTAGGGAACAGGAACTAGGTGGAACAGAGGGGAGAACTTGGGACCAGGAACTAGGTGGAACTAGAAAGGGGAGAACTAGGGAACTGAGGGGACTGAGGCCCGCGGAGGCGGGCTGGGAAACAGGGAGGAACTGGGAGGACTGGTGGAAATCATCTGGGCCGCTCTGCAGGACAGAGGAGATAGTTAATGCACAAAAGGGGAAAAAACAGAGCAGGTGCAGAACAGTCCAAATAACAAAGTGAACAAAGTAATAATATCTTCGTGTGACAAACACACAGGGGGAGATGTAAAGTCCAAAAATACTATTCTAAGTGAGAACCAAAAACAGAGGCAATACGCTGGGAGAGTGACATCACAATCTAAACTCACCCTGGCGTATGCGTAATGGTAAAGGAAACGCAGCGGGAAGGGGGCAAGGGGCATTACGCTGAGTGAGTGACATCACAATCAAAACTCACCCAGGCGTATGCGTAAAGGTACAGGGGCAGCAGCGGGAACGGGGGCAAGGGCACTACGCTGAGTGAGTGACATCACAATCAAAACTCACCCAGGCGTATGCGTAAAGGTACAGGGGCAGCAGCGGGAACGGGGGCAAGGGCACTACGCTGAGTGAGTGACATCACAATCAAAACTCACCCAGGCGTATGCGTAAAGGTACAGGGGCAGCAGCGGGAACGAGGGCATCGCCACCGGGTGGCTGGCTGTCCGAGCCGAGGAACAGAGCGCTGGAACAGCGGCGGTGACGAGGGCATCGTCCACCGGGTAGCCGCTGTCGGAGCCGAGGATCAGAGTGCTGGAACAGTGGCGGTGACGAGGGCATCGTCCACCGGGTAGCCGCTGTCGGAGCCGAGGAACAGAGTGCGCGCCACACCTTGGTGTGCGCGTCGGAACAGGGAGCTGGAACAGTGGCGGTGGCGAGGATGTCGTCCACCGGGTAGCCACTGTCGGAGCCGAGGAACAGAGTGCGCGCCACACCTTGGTGTGCGCGTCGGAACAGGGAGCTGGAACAGTGGCGGTGGCGAGGATGTCGTCCACCGGGTAGCCACTGTCGGAGCGAGGAACAGAGTGCGCGCCACTCCTTGGTGTGCGCGTCGGAACAGTGGCGGTGGCGAGAGCGTCGTCCACCGGGTAGCCGCTGTCGGAGCCGAGGAACAGAGTGCGCGCCACACCTTGGTGTGCGCGTCGGGACAGTGGCGGTGGCGAGAGCGTCGTCCACCGGGTAGCCGCTGTCGGAACCGAGAGACGCCTCGGGGTGCGTCTGCGAGGAGGAGTGTGCCAAGCTCGAAGGTCTGGAAGATGCGCGTCAGTGCGCTGGTACGGAGGAGCGTGCCAAGCTCGAAGGTCTGGAAGATGCGCATCTGTGCGCTGGAACGGAGGAGCGTGCCAAGCTCGAGGGTCCGGGAGATGCGCGTCAGTGCGCTGGAACGGAGGAGCGTGCCAAGCTCGAGGGTCCGGGAGATGCGCGTCAGTGCGCTGGAACGGAGGAGCGTGCCAAGCTCGAGGGTCCGGGAGATGCGCGTCAGTGCGCTGGAACGGAGGAGCGTGCCAAGCTCGAGGGTCCGGGAGATGCGCGTCAGTGCGCTGGAACGGAGGAGCGTGCCAAGCTCGAGGGTCCGGGAGATGCGCGTCAGTGCGCTGGAACGGAGGAGCGTGCCAAGCTCGAGGGTCCGGGAGATGCGTGTCAGTGCGCTGGAACGGAGGAGCGTGCCAAGCTCGAGGGTCCGGGAGATGCGCGTCAGTGCGCTGGAACGGAGGAGCGTGCCAAGCTCGAGGGTCCGGGAGATGCGCGTCAGTGCGCTGGAACGGAGGAGCGTGCCAAGCTCGAGGGTCCGGGAGATGCGCGTTGGTCTAGATGTGCGTCAGGACGAACAGCTGCGCTGGGGTCTGCAGTGGAACGCTGAGGTGCCTCCCGTGGAAGTTACAGGGAGCGCAGAACAGTCTCCTCCACAGGCTACGGCGACAGCAGACGAAGGCTGGAGCAAACATCTCAAGGCTGGAGAGGTCCATCTTACAGCATTGGTAGACCAGAGGATCTCCCGAAAAGAGTCTAGATGTTAGGAATATGACTCGGCATGAATACAACACGACCCCACACCAAAACGAGGGGAAGCGCCCTGGTATTTAAAGCCCACAGGGGGACTAATTAGCCTGCCACCACAGGTGCGAGAGATAATAGAATATCAAACAGGTGTGGCCACTAAGGGTAAGGAACGAGAGGGTGGGGGCTAGAGAGAGTGAGTAGGGAATTCCTAACAGTAGGCTTAAAGAAGACAGAGAATAGGGAATTCCTAACAGTAGGCTTAAAGAAGACAGAGAAAAGGTAGTGAGCAGCGGGCAAAACCTCACACTAAGTGGTTAGGTTGATAGGTGGTATACACTAAGTGGTTAGGATGATAGATGGTATACACTAAGTGGTTAGGATGATAGATGGTATACACTAAGTGGTTAGGTTGATAGGTGGTATACACTAGGGCTGACCTTCAAAGCTTTTTTTGGCAATCGAAGCTTCGGGGCCGAGCTTCGATTTTAATTCGAAGCTTCAAGAAAAAAAAAAAAAAAAAAAAATTATATTTTTTTTATTTTTTTTTATCTTATGTTGTGGGACGTGTACAGCACTTTCGTAAACTTTGTTGTTTTTAAATGTGCTCTATAAATAAAGTGGGTTGGATTAATTAATTAAGTAGCCCCTTTCGTGACTGTGACGCATCCAACAAGGTTTCACTCGGCTGTGTGATTTAATTCAAGGTGGATCGCTGTTGTCGTTTGAACAACTTCAGATTTCATGGGAACTACCAATCCCCCAAATCAAGAATGTTTAAGATGAATGAAGTAAGATTTTGATTATTTGAAATATGGCCTGTGTAGACTAAACTATGCACAGAATTATGTCAGTCTACAAGGTCCGGATTCTACATGGTCCGGCAATGTAGACCTTGTAGACTCCACTACAGACCAATTATCAGTGAATGTTCATGCATTTTTAAGAAGGGCAACTTCCACAAAAAAACAAAGAACTCACCAAAACATCTCAGTAGCACCTTATCTAAATGTTATATTTCATATATGGAGATTCATATTTATTTATGTATTGCATGCATTTCTACATTTTATTTCCTATTTTGTTTATTCATCCCAGTATCTTTCTTTCTTATGTGTGGAATTCTACAAGGCGCGCGCACACACACACACACACACACACTTACATTTAGCTGACGCTTTTATCCAAAGCGACTTACAAGTTCTGTACGACAAGACAGCAAGAAGGGTACAACTCTATCAGCTGAGTAACAATGTTCATCAAAGTGTTGCGTGTTACAGTGTAGGTTAGTTTATTAGGACAAGTGCATGACAGTAAGGTTAGTCACGGTTAGATTTTTTTATTATCATTTCAGATAATGGTTGAAGAAGTTTAGTTTAGTCGACGGCGAAAGATTGGACGGGATTCGGCTGTCCTAACTGGGATGGGTAGTTCACACACACACACACACACACACACACACACACACACACACACACACACACACACACACACACACACACACACACACACACACACACACACACACACACACACACACACACACACACACACACACACACACACACACACACACAATTTTTTTTTTTGTTTTTATTTAAACTTCGATTTTTTTTAATGTTCGAAGCTTGTGCCATCGAACGAAGCTTCGAAGCTTCGAAGTATTTAAGACAGCCCTAGTATACACTAAGTGGTTAGGATGATAACTAAGTGGTTAGGATGATAGATGGTATACACTAAGTGGTTAGGTTGATAGGTGGTATACACTAAGTGGTTAGGATGATAGATGGTATACACTAAGTGGTTAGGATGATAGATGGTATACACTAAGTGGTTAGGATGATAGATGGTATACACTAAGTGGTTAGGATGATAGGTGGTATACACTAAGTGGTTAGGATGATAGGTGGTATACACTAAGTGGTTAGGATGATAGGTGGTATACTCTAAGTGGTTAGGATGATAGGTGGTATACTCTAAGTGGTTAGTATGATAGATGGTATACCGTATGCACTACTGTAAGTGGTCAGAGAAAGAGGTGGTTACCCTCTGCATGCCCGTATATACCCATATTGCACAAGTATAGGGGTGGACGGTATGGTCTAAAATTTATATCACGGTATAATTTGAAGCATAGACGGTAACGGTATATATCACGGTATCAGTGTTTCTGTTAGAATAATTTTTTTTGCCTGATAGGCAGGCTATATAAAGAATGACATCCTCAAGGCATGTAGATTTATAATATTTTAACTTAAAACTAGGCTACTTTTGCGTATAAAGTCATTATATTCCAAATAAAATAAGTCCAGAGTCCGTGCTGCTCCCATTGCAAACAGCCGGGCTGGATGCTGGATTTTGCTAGAAGCATATGTAGCTGCAGAGCCGCAGAGCCAGCGGCGCTTTCAGGTCTGGTCACAGCTTTCAGCCGTTGGGTGGGGGGGCGCTGTTGAGCGGACCTGACCTGAAAGCGCCGCTGGCTCTGCGGCTCTGCAGCTGCATGCTATTCGCAAATCCACTGCTGCCGCCGTCCTCCCGGCTCCCGCTGCAGCCGTCGTTATCATAACACTACACGCATATCATAATGTTTACAGCAAACTGTAGTTGATCACCAGGTATGTTTTATTAACGTAGAATAATTCATATAAGAAAAACGATAGGGACATCTCTTACCTTTCTCCACTGGTTAAAAATGCCAGGAACTGAAATTGAAACTTGCTGTGCGCAGCGGTGATATGTGTTTATTATGAAATGACAATTGCGTGTTGACACGCCCACTGCGCGAAGCCTCCTAAATAACTTTTTCCAGTTTGCACATATCTATTATCTATGACTAATTCTATCTATTTTTAGGGGCAAATGCGATTGAAATAGTCGCGCTGTGGTTACATGACGTCATTGCTATTTTAGAGCTACTCTACCGGTTACACAGTATAGTCAAAATCCATACCGTAGTGCAAATTAATACCGTTTATACCACATTACACTTCTAGTACACAATACTGGAAGAGTAACTAATGAGTTATCAGTGTTCCAGTCAATACGTTACCAGTTCCACTACGGGTCGGTAAGGCTGTTTGGGTTGTTTCCACTTCATTGATGACTTTGCTTCCTCCGTCATTGATCAAGCTAATCCTGCGTCTTCCTCTGGCCCTCACCCTGAGCCTTCGCACGCTGGTAAGGAGTGTGGCCTACGGCTGCTCCTCCTTAGTCCATAACTCAAGTGGACTAATCAGCTGTCAGGGTTTTTAGTCGATTAACCCTTTCACTACCACACTACAACGGGTTAACGCTTTCACTACCACACTACAAAGGGTTAACAACTACAAAGCTTCCGTAGTGTGGTAGTGAAAGGGTTAAGACGTTCTTCTTTAGTCAAACGGTGATTGCCGTGACACGCATATTCACACCTCTCTGGCTCCATAACAACTCAGAGATAATTGTTTTTGATTAATCGGTGGATTGAAAGAGATCATTTTACATAACTAAGGTAATTCACAGTGTGGTTTAGTGACTATTCATTTATTCAAGGAAGTCCTGTTTGACACCACCACGCTCAGTGCCACATGTGGCGTGCTTCCGGTCGACGCGTCGAGGAGTGTGTTCGGTCAGTCAGACTGTGTCCCAGCTGTGATGCACCTGCGACAGAGGGTCTACACTGGATAACGTCTGCCGTTTGAACAGAGAACACGCTACTCGTCTGCCTCAGACACCGTCTCCCTGGCCCACAGCGCAGCGCTCCATTCATCACATGTACAGTATGCCCTTCATGGACATGAAAAGGAATACATAATGTTATATGACTTCACTATGTGTTTACTCTATGAACGCAGTAGAAAGCAGAGAGAGAGAGAGTGGAAGGGAGAGAGAGAGAGGTGGCGGCGGCATGTGTGTGTGTGGTGGGGGGGGGGGGGATGTGTGTGTGGTGTGTGTGTGGGGTGTGTGTGTGGTGTGTGTGGTGTGTGTGTGTGTGGAGGGTTGTGTGGTGTGTGTGTGTGTTGTGTGTGTGGGGGGGGGGGGGGTCGAGATTGCCTGAGAAAACCCTGGTGAGCCCCAGTTCTCAGGATGGAGGCCTCAGATCCACTTACAATCGCGTTACAGCCTGAAAAGGAAGGCATTACTTTGCTGAAAGCACAGGATTTCAATGAGCGCGGGAACAAACAAGACTTTCCCAAACAAGACTGGGAAAGAATTAATTATAATTTAATTTACTAGATGAAAAGATGGCGCGGTGTCTATAAATACAGCTAGCAGCATTCCCAGTATTCCCCCCTCGTTCAGCTGTGTGTTGATGTGGCATTGACAACTTTGGCAGCTCGAGTGAGGCGCGTGCGTGTGTGCGTCATGTCTGTGTTTGTGTCATTCATTACTTCTTGAGAAATCAAATGTTGTTTTGGTTGTCAGAGCTTTTTGTCAAGACATAGTGTATCTCTGCTTGTTCTTGTTCCTCCGGAAATGTGTAGTACTCCTCAATCTAGTACTATTGTACTACTCTAGCTGTCATCCATGTGTAGTACTCCTCAATCTAGTACTATTGTACTACTCTAGCTGTCATCCATGTGTAGTACTCCTCAATCTAGTACTATTGTACTACTCTAGCTGTCATCCATGTGTAGTACTCCTCAATCTAGTACTATTGTACTACTCTAGCTGTCATCCATGTGTAGTACTCCTCAATCTAGTACTATTGTACTACTCTAGCTGTCATCCATGTGTAGTACTCCTCAATCTAGTACTATTGTACTACTCTAGCTGTCATCCATGTGTAGTACTCCTCAATCTAGTACTATTGTACTACTCTAGCTGTCATCCATGTGTAGTACTCCTCAATCTAGTACTATTGTCCTACTCTAGCTGTCATCCATGTGTAGTACTCCTCAATCTAGTACTATTGTCCTACTCTAGCTGTCATCCATGTGTAGTACTCCTCAATCTAGTACTATTGTACTACTCTAGCTGTCATCCATGTGTAGTACTCCTCAATCTAGTACTATTGTACTACTCTAGCTGTCATCCATGTGTAGTACTCCTCAATCTAGTACTATTGTACTACTCTAGCTGTCATCCATGTGTAGTACTCCTCAATCTAGTACTATTGTACTACTCTAGCTGTCATCCATGTGTAGTACTCCTCAATCTAGTACTATTGTACTACTCTAGCTGTCATCCATGTGTAGTACTCCTCAATCTAGTACTATTGTACTACTCTAGCTGTCATCCATGTGTAGTACTCCTCAATCTAGTACTATTGTACTACTCTAGCTGTCATCCATGTGTAGTACTCCTCAATCTAGTACTATTGTACTACTCTAGCTGTCATCCATGTGTAGTACTCCTCAATCTAGTACTATTGTACTACTCTAGCTGTCATCCATGTGTAGTACTCCTCAATCTAGTACTATTGTACTACTCTAGCTGTCATCCATGTGTAGTATACTCCTCAATCTAGTACTATTGTACTACTCTAGCTGTCACCCATGTGTAGTACTCCTCAATCTAGTACTATTGTACTACTCTAGCTGTCATCCATGTGTAGTACTCCTCAATCTAGTACTATTGTACTACTCTAGCTGTCATCCATGTGTAGTACTCCTCAATCTAGTACTATTGTCCTACTCTAGCTGCACCAGAACCGTGTTGTTCTCTCTTTCTTTGGACAACGATACGATATTTGCCGATATCACGAAGTCTGCCACGATATGATACGATACGTGTTATGGTTTGTAAACAACCCCAACAGCACGACACAGACAGGTAGTTCAGAGTTAGCCAAAAACTATGGGCGTATTTATTTACAAACAGAAACGAGCAAAAAACAACGTAAAAGCATTCAGGGGGAATGTCCTTCAGCAGAGTAGGGCTCTGCGGCTCTGCCCAGAGCAGAGTTGGCTCTGTGGCTCTGCGGCTCTGCAGCTTATTGAATATCCACTCGGGGAGGAACAGAAAAACTGAGAATGTCATTAATAGAACGTAGGGATTACGAGGCAGTCCAGTAACAAAGCAGAGTCCAGTACCAAAACAAAGCGACACTTCTTCAGTGTTAAGGAACACACAAAAATGAATGAAGGTCTTGAGTCCGGGAAAAAATGAGGAAATCAGAGCATAAAAAAAATAGACTTCCAAAAACTCACCAAGGCAAAGTGCAATACGAGGCATGGGTCCACGGAGGCAGAGAGAGGTAACAACGGCGACTTCCAAGGGCATACTGGATAAACAACACAAGAGGAACAAGCAATAGCTGGTGGTGAGCAAAACGACCCGACACTGAATGTTCAGAAACCCGTGTATAAAAGGGCTCCCCTCGAGCTGATTAGAAACTCCTTTCAGGTGCGTGATGGTAATTGGTACCTGGAAGCGCGCAGTACTGGGCCAGCCCTCACAATACGATTCGACACAATGTAACTCCACTTATCCTCAGACCTGTACCGCACGCTCAACACAATGTAACTCCACTTATCCTCAGACCTGTACCGCACGCTCAACACAATGTAACTCCACTTATCCTCAGACCTGTACCGCGCGCTCAACACAATGTAACTCCACTTATCCTCAGACCTGTACCGCGCGCTCAACACAATGTAACTCCACTTATCCTCAGACCTGTACCGCGCGCTCAACACAATGTAACTCCACTCATCCTCAGACCTGTACCGCGCGCTCAACACAATGTAACTCCACTTATCCTCAGACCTGTACCGCGCGCTCAACACAATGTAACTCCACTTATCCTCAGACCTGTACCGCGCGCTCAACACAATGTAACTCCACTCATCCTCAGACCTGTACCGCACGCTCAACACAATGTAACTCCACTTATCCTCATACCTGTACCGCGCGCTCAACACAATGTAACTCCACCCTCAGACCTGTACCGCGCGCTCAACACAATGTAACTCCACTTATCCTCAGACCTGTACCGCGCGCTCAACACAATGTAACTCCACTTATCCTCAGACCTGTACCGTGCGCTCAACACAATGTAACTCCACCCTCAGACCTGTACCGCGCGCTCAACACAATGTAACTCCACTTATCCTCAGACCTGTACCGCACGCTCAACACAATGTAACTTCACTTATCATCCCCTGCTCTCGCTTGATGGCTTTGCGAGGATCTATCTGAGGTGCAGAAAGCCGAGGAGGAGGCAGGGCTTCGTCGTAGACGTTCAACTTGAGACCAATTTGTGTTTTTATGCAAAGAACCAAGGCCACGGAGGGAGGAATATTGGGTTTTTACAGGCAGCTTGTCTTTCCATCTGTGCTTCACACATGACATCACTGTCTCTGTGTCGGGACGACTGAAGACAATTCAGAGAGGGGAAAATCTTATCCCGCTGCAACCGTAATAAAAGCAACACTATAATAGAATTACATCACTGTGGGTTCAGTAATTAAATAAGCAGGTTATTGTCAGTTTTTTTTTACTGGCTGTGTGTGGAGCTTATGAGAATGTGAGTAATACTGTAGCACTCAGGAGAATGGGGTTTTAGGGAGCAGACGCCTGAGACTATGAGCGGATGTCTAGCGTGATGGATAGGTTGAAATTAAAGTGGGGCCTTTTCGATTGTAGCCTACATGGTGTCGTTCTGCATCGTCCTGTGTTGCTCAAATGAAGGCTTTAATGCATCTTATAGAACGGTATCTTGTAGACCTTGAAACTGGACAAATATGACTTAGAGATTTTGAGACTCAATGCTTTATACACAAACTGAGCCAAACTAAGAGAGTAACACACACACACACACACACACACGCACGCACACACACACACACACACACACACACACACACACACACACACACACACACACACACACACACACACACACACACACACACACACACACACACACACGCACATGCACACGCACAAGCACACGCTCACATACACGCAACACAGAAACTGACCAAATACATCTAGATGAGTGAGTGAGTGGCTCTGTGGTTGTGCTATCTCCTACCAGGCAGACAGTAAGACAGACAACATCAGAGCTAAGAGGCTGTTTGTGTGGGTAGAATATGGCCAACAATTAAAGCCACCTAATCGCTTTGGCCTTCAGCGTGGAGTTAAACGGGTGGCCTGGCGGAAAGGAAGACAAGTATAATTTTTACATTTCAGGGGGAAAAAACTCATTAGTTCAGTGACCTGCGAAGCACCAAAGGGCAGCGTCGATACTCCGACGGCATGACACCACATCCAAGCCTGTCTGTCTCTGGGTAACGAATTAATCACTCTTTAATGTCCCTGACATAAATGACTAAGAGCAGAGAGGTGGAGCGAGTTAGCCTTTTTCATGTGGCTAATGAAACCCTAACGATTATCTAAATAATCCACGGAAAAGGCTAAAAAGAAAACTTAAAGATGCATGAACTAATATATCTGGGATTATTTAAAACGAGGAGCGTATAGATAGACTTGCTGTAGTGTGTTTGATCTGTTCCTCCCTGGAGCTGGTTAGCCATGCTTGCTGCTGGCATTCTGGGGGATGTTGTCGAGGTGGATGAGATGGAACTTTCATGTAATGATTGAAGACTCTTGGGAGCAGTCCGGTGGTGATTGGCACACGACACACAGGTTTGGCTGCTCTGAGTGTTGGCCGGGTGCACTGGTACGAATTAGCTCACATAAAAATGCAGGTGAGGAGCAGCCTAATAATATCCCTTGTGAGAATATGCACGGAGAATAGTGAGTGGATAGGCCACAGAGTCGGCTACCCGTGTGTAAATGGAACGGTTGTGCGTGAGGTGGCTGGTCGCGGACATTGACCATCGATCTCTCCTCTCGAGGCAACGCTGTCAATTTCCAATCAGTGTTGTTGCAGAGGGAGTGAGTGAAATCAAGAATCTGAATCTCAAATCAAGAATCTCGAATCTTCTATCATCAAAACAAAGATCCATTTCACGGGGAGGCTGGCGAAGCACAAAAAAAAGAAAAAAACGATACTTCTATTATTCACCCATGAAAGAGGAACGTCATACTTAATTAGTAATTAATAGTTCTGTGTCGATGTTGATGAATACACATGTAAATTATGTAATATTTTGCATATTAAAATGACATTTTGCCCCGCTGATTCTTTCAAGTAGCCACTACACCATTATGTTTGATTGTTTTCACAATGTCATTCGTATTACTTTTATCAAAGAAAATGTTAAAACGGTTTAATTATTCAAAGTTAAACAGGGAAAATGTTAAAAAGTACAGCGAGTAAACAAGTTGTTTGTATTGAAGAGGCCTGGTATCATTACACCTCCCTTGGGGAGGCCGTCCTTGATTCATCCTTGCTGTTTACCATTTCACAAGTTCTCATGGAAGGAACATCAAAAGGCAGCCAGAATCGCTGGAGGCCTGTGCGATGCAGCCTGATTCCCTAACTCTCCTCTTCAGACAACCCCCGAATGTTCTCATGCAAATAATGATAAAACAAAAACAATTTCCATCTGGTGTCAAACGGGGACCAAAACGCAGCACTGCTATATACACGGTTCGCACAAGGTCCTTGAAGTGCTTAAAGTGCTTGATTTTTTACAAAGAAAAGTCAAGACCTGGAATTCCTTGAAAAACAGCCCATTTTTTAACAAGGTGCTTAAAAAGTCCTTGAAATTAAAATCAACCATTCACAATGAAAGTTTTGTTCATCCATGATAAAACTTTTCTGAATCAAGACATTTAATTTTTTCATTTAAAGTAACTAATTGTCAGAAATAGGTGTTAAGCCATAAATATTGGATACATTTTTTTCTAAAAAAAAAACGTATTTAAAAGTTAATTGTATCCTTTTAACATGCCCTTTTAAATAGAAAAATAGTGCTTACCAAAGTACTTGAAAGTCCTTGAATTTCATTTTGCAATGCCTGTGGGAACCCTGTATATAACGTCTGAGCGGCAGCCGGTTTACATTGTGAAAAGGGAAATGCATTCTTACAGCACACGATACATTCAAGGGCAAACGTTACACTGAGTCCGGTGAGACCTCTTAAGTAGCAGAACATTGGGCTCGATGTGGCCTACAAGCCGAGGTAGTGTTACATGCTAAGTCGGAATCAATGGGGAAGTCTCATTGATTCACTGTGGGAGTGACTGCAGAGGTCAGGATGGGTTCACCATCGTTACAGCACCGCCCTGCTGTTAGTGGTGCTAGAGCCTTGGATGATAAGATTATGGATGCACCGATCCGACTTTTTCAGTCCCGATACCGATACCTGGGTTTGGGTATCGGCCGATACCGATCCGATACCCATTGTCCAATTTTTTTCTCCAAAAAAGTTAAACAAAAAAATATATGTATCCAATTTTTTTTTATTATATTAAAATATATTTTGTTTTTAAGAATTGTAAAGGATCACAAGTGTGTTTTTGATTTGTTGTAAACAAAGACAGAAAATAAACTGTGTGGCAGAGACTGGGATCATTCTTTTGTGCAAGGCAACATCAGGCTTGACTTAAAACATTACTTTCCTAACTTAGTGAAACTAAATGTAACAAATTAACACATAGATAATATAAATGTACTGGAGGGTTATCTTATTTTATTTATAAAAAAAATAAAAAATCCGATATATATATATTTTTTACCGATACCCGATCCAGCTATTTTACTGATATCGGCGGCCGATACCAATATCGGATCGGTGCATCCCTAGATAAGATAAGATGTTCCTTTATTAATCCCCTTGGGGGAAATGCAGGTGTCATAGCGACATGGGGGAGGCAGAGGGGAGGTACAGGCAGGGCAATAGAAATGACAATAACATATACCTAGGTAAAAAGAGTAGAGGTACAGAACAAGATAAATATGAATACAAAATAAACAATACAATAAGATACAGGTGAGTCTGGTCAGTTGGACAGGTGAGACATATGTATACTGTATCGATCATAATAACACACTGTGCCATACAGGGTTTAGTGGTTAAGAGTCACAGAGACAATTCTAACAGAGTTCTCCAGCCATTAGTTCTCCAGCAGCTGTTGGCAGCAGTCCATACCCACAGCTGTGGAGTCTGATGGCTACTGGCACAAAGGACTGGCCGTGGCCATTTGTGGTGTGTCTGTGTCACAGTCCCTGCCGTTTTTTTCTCTCTCTCTCTCTCTCTCTCTCTCTCTCTCTCTCTCTCTCTCTCTCTCTCTCTCTCTCTCTCTCTCTCTCTCTCTCTCTCTCAAACGAGTGTACGACCACCCTGTACGGGGCCAGGCGGATGCTGCTTTTCTCGGCCTCAAACTCCGCTTCGTCTCCACGCCCGTCTTGGTCCAACCCGATCCCGAGTTACAGTTTGTGGTGGAGGTTGATGCAAAGGACACGGGAGTGGGAGCTGTCGTGGAACGTGTTCTGACCTCTCCGCCTGCCTGCCAACTCTCCTTGCCTTTTCCCGGAACGTATGAGGACCTGTGCTTGTTTTGACCCCTGCCTGGCTGACCACCCTGTCCCGCACACGCCCTTGGACGGACTGTACTTCTTATTAAATATACCCATACTGGGTTTTAACGAGACCTGTCTGCCCTTTATCTCTGTCTGCATATTGGGTTCAATATGCCGAGCCGTGACAGTCTGTGGCTGAGCTCCTCATAGAGGGCGTGGGAGAGGTTCTCCTTCTCATCCTCCTCTCTGCCACCACCTCTAGTTTGACCAGCTTGACTTCTACCATGGAGCTAGCCTTCCTCACCAGCTTGAGTTTGTTCGTGACTCTTGAATTGATGTGTGCCCCCCCCCCCCCCCCCCATGGTAAAAAAAGAGGATGGTGGCTACTACAGGCTTGTGTCTATTGCACAATTGAAGGACCTGAGGCTCCTCATGAAGAACAGCCTGCTCTGTTTCGTCCTGTAGAGGGCCTCTGTGTTGTCTGACCATGCCCAGCATAGCAAGCCATGCTAATTCTATGGTCATCAAAACATGACTTAAGACAAGTGGTTATGGACTGATATACCCAATTACCCATAGTGATAAAGCATTGATAATGTCACAATTATTACAAATAATGACACATCACAAGATTTCACAAAGGTGGTCTCCAGTACAACCTTTCAACGTAAGACAAATTAAAGCGATGGATATGAAAACGAGTAATTAAACATCTCTCACTCAAAACAATAACAAAATTCAACATTTGATGATGTCGTGAAGATGCGTGGGATCATGGAAATTGTTATCTTAATTGTTAAAATGCATTTAGCTAGATTGAGAATTCTAATTAGCTTGACATGGTTTGAACGCTACTGGCAGACTGGGGTACATCACACAAATCTCTATTAATCACAGAGTTGATTAATAGTTCAAATGTGTTAGCACAGCAAAGCTAATGCTAACCATTTCATGTAAGTTAATGGAAAATTTGGGTGGTCGAAAGTAGTTTGTTAGTTAGAGATTACTCAATCTTTCTAACCAGTAGGGTCCATTTCATAGACATGGTAGTTCATAGACAATTATTTTAGTTTTTGAATGGAAATTAAAATGATAGTTACTTCCAATTAAAAAAAATAAAAATAAAAGCTACTTCAGCTAAAAGGGAGCCCATAAAGAGCCAGTCAGCCAATCACAGCGTGATATCGGAGGGACGGCAGTTGGTCATGCTACAGGGTGGGTTAGGAAGTGGGTAAAGGGGATATGATGTCATTGACAGGCGACCACAGGACACGGTGTCTGGTCTGCTGTAAAGTAAAAGAAGAAGAAAACAGCTTGATGTTTTTAGTTGAACATATTTCTCAGGGTTTGAACATGTTGGAAACATTTGGGATAATGAAAGATAAGATGATCCTTTATTAATCCCATTGGGGGAATTCGGGTGTCAAAGCAGCATGGGGGGGATACGGGGGGGGGGGGGGGGGGGGGTACAGAGCTTCACAGTCCTCCTATACAGTCCAGTATATATATACACTATAGATACAATATAAAATATAAAATGAAATACAATGGAAAATAAAAAATTTACAAATACAAGATAGTCCAGTGATATGAGTCCCGAGTTCTGACAATGATAGTTCTGACAGCAGAGCCGGCTGTCCGAGCCCTTGGTTGTAGAGCCTGATGGCTGCCGGTATAAAGGACCGGCCCAGGTGGTTTGTGGTGTGTCGGGGTGGGGTGGGGTGGGGGGGGGGGGTGAGTCTTTGGCTGAACATGCTCTTCATTCTGGCTAGCTCCTCATAGAGGGGGTGAGAGGGGTTCTCCAGGATGGCTTCTATAGCTTTTTCCTCATCCTCCTCTCAGCCACCACCTCTAGATTATCCAGCTCACCACCCACTACGGAGCTGGCCTTCTTGTTCAGCTTGCTGGAGTCCCTCGAGCTGATGTTATTAAGAAGTGTTACATATTTTATCTTTAAACTATTAATTCACAATTCAACATATCATTCATGCAATTAAGTCTACCACACAGGAAGACTAACTGACTTCATTGCATTAGCCGATGATCCTGATAAACAATAAACAATAGTCGCCTGCATGTGTCTTAACCTTTCGATCAGTCAGGAGGTTCACGTTGCTACAACACTGCTCTGTAAATACTCCCTCGTCCACATCACAATGTAAACTCACAGACTGTGAAAAGCTTTTTTTTCTCTCTCTCTCTCCAAATTGATTCATCCATATTGAAATGTAAACACACCGACGGTGACATTAAGGCCTTTTCCGAACCAATTCAGCCATTCAGGGAATTACGAATGCCTTTGGCCCCTGTCGCCCCCCCCCCCCCCCCCCCCCTCTCTTTCTTCTCTCTCGTCTCTTTCTCCCCTATCCCCCCCCCCGTCCCTCTCTGTTTTCCTGCCCTCTGTCTCATCATAGAAAAGACAGATTACACACTGTTCATCCCTCAGTGCTATTGAGGTTGACAGGCCAGCGTTGTATGTGGCAGGGGCCCTCCGCATGCAGGGCTTGTTATATTTCTCTTCTCGAGTGTAGGCTAAAAGATGACCGTGTTCAGGGACGTGCATGAGCCTCTGTGTGTGTGTGTGCGTGTGTGTGTGTGCGTGTGCATGTGTGTGTGTGTGTGTGTGTGTGTTGCTACAGAGGAGAGCTGGCCCGTATCTTCTCATTGCATCTCCCTACCAGGAATCCTGAACAACAACAACCAGCCAAAGCTGGTGGTTGAACTGCAGGCTATAGTTTGTCAGATATTATACGGTTTTTCTAAGATGTGGCAAATTGAGACTATAGGGGGAAAACCTAAAGGATCAGAAATGTCTTGTCGATGTTATATACGATGTATATGTTATCTCTCAACGTTTAGCCTTAATTATTCATACAGTAGATGAAATTGCTCACGATTAGGGTGTTAACACATTGGGCGGCGGGGGTTGTGCCCATCATTGTACCCAGTCTGCCACCGTTGAAAGCCTATGGAGATGTTTACCTTCTTTGCAGGGCTATAACTTTTTTAATTGTATTGCTATATTGACATTACTATGGCCCATTCAACATCGATTATCTATCGTTCAGGATGTGGGAACGTTATATTTTTTCATTCATACATTGTTGTGTTAATACCGTCTACTAGAATATAAGTATGTTTTTAAGGTTTTCTGCTATAATTCCAAAAACGAGAGTTATAGGCCCTGACGCATATGATAGATTATTCCTATACACGCTATATTAAAAAATTCAAATGTATATGATCGGTATACATTATGCTTCATCATGCGTGAAGGAAAGGGGGGGGGGTCGTTTATAATTCCTTGATCGTCAGTAACGGCTTTATTTACTATGGGTTGATACGTTGATCAGATGGTTTGCAGTGAAATGAATAAACAATCGGGCTGAAAATAACGTTAGTGTCTAGGGATGCCCCGATCACGTTTTTTGCCACCGATACCGATCGTCTTGAGCCATATCGGCCGATACCGATCCGATACAGATTGTTTTTGGTTTTATATAAAAAAAAATGTAAAAAGAATATATACTTTTTAAATTTTTTTTTAATAAAATATATATATTATATAATTATATTTGTAGTTGTATTATCTGCGAGACATCGCCACCACGCAACAAGTCAAAATGCTCGCTATCTCCACTGTCTGTGTGTATACTCTGCTTTGGTCAAATCACATTCAGCATGCCCGCAGCAGGGTATCTGCGGCTCTGCAGATATACCCTACTCCCTCAGCTAGCCCCGTTCGTGACTGCGATGCAAGCCGGGGCTCGAATACGCATCGAATCAATGTTATAAGACATTGATATCAGGAGCTATCAGTAGCTAGCCGGCTAGATACCGTTAGACAATGCCTCATGTATTAAACTAAAAGTGAATAGTTGACTGGGTCATTTTGTTTAAACAGTAACGATAGCTAGGTAGCTAACGTTAGCTCACGGTCCCATGCACTAGACTAGAGCAAAGGAGCCTCCTCTGTGTTTACACGGGTGCGGGAGGGGCAGGAGGAGGAGGAGGAGCGGCAGTTTGCAGCTCTGTGTGTCTACAGAAGTCAGCGAGTGAGATCTCCGCTAAGAATTGGATCATGTTTTTCGATTTGACGCCGATCTCCTAGATCCATTTCCGGTTTGTATGGCGCAATAAACGCCGAAATCATATCGATTATTGAGTTTAGAAAGCGATCCAAATGCACTATAGTGTTTGTCTGGATCCACGTAACAAGATATTACTGCCGGAGGGATTTCGTCGATGCACCAGCGCCACTTCCGGTTTTAGCGAGAGTGTAACTCGCCCGACCATCCACCAGGCGGCGGTATTGAGGCGTTGCAATATCATACAGGGTGCCGCTGCAGTCCGGAGCGAGACTGGATGAATTATGAATGCCATGGCGAAAAAATGAAATATTGATCCCAAAAACGGCGTAAGTCGCATGGTGGGCAAAAACGGCGTAAGTCGTTCTTGACGACCAATGTGTTAATAAGGAGCGGTTTGAATTAGAAACTATTATTATTTTTTGTGTCCACTTTTTCTCCCCATTCCCCGTTGCTAGACTATACCTCCCACTGGTCGGCTGTAGTAAGGACAGAACCCTTGCATCACGTGTCCCCTCCGGTACACGAGGAGGCAGCCTGTCGCATCTTTTCACCGCAGCAGCTCGAACTCTCAGTGGCGAGGAGTAACGCGTGGGAGGCTCACGCTGCCCCCGCTACTTCCTGCTTCCGCCGCACCGGCGTCACCAAACCGACCTGTAGGAGTCGCTGTCCACAACGTCCAATCCCCACCCACCGGCTTTCCCACCCTCTAACACTTGCCAATTGTGTTAGTATGAACGACCGGCCAGCCGGTAGCAACGGCGAGAGCTGGGCTCAAACCCAGCGTCTCTTGCGTTAGTGGCGAGCGCCTTGGCCACTGCGCCAATCAGCCACCCTGAATTAGAAACTATTAAAGCTTATTGAAATGTGGAGAGACAACAACAAACGTTATGGCTTGCCACATGCAGGGTTTAGAACGTTTAGAAAGTAATTCATAGATTATACCATAATCCATTGACTGAACTGAATAAATGTATTATGTTCAGTTCCTTTTGTGTCATTTTGCCTAAATAAATCCAGATTATGCAGTTAAACAATTGATTCCAATTTACAATTTGAATGCTGTTATTATCATCATATTGCTGTCATCATCATCGACAACTACAACAACAATATGATGATATCAGTATTCAATGAATGTACATCATCTACACAGTACTATACTATGTGATATGTTGGCCTACTAAGTGTCTTTAATGTTACAGTCTAAATCCCTTTTTCATTCAAACATATTATTCAGTAATCCAAGAGTTTAAGCGTTCTGTGCAAGACCTTCATCAGAACACGTCAGTGACACACAATCTATTTAAACGCCACGGTGGCGGTGTGAACAGGTGTACGCCATTAACAATCAGTTAGTCAATTAGACTACCAATTAGACACCATCATGACCATTAGTCGTTATTGGTGAAAATACAAATCTCTAGAAGATCTATTCATCCACTTTTTGTTGATAAACAACAGGTGATTGTAATCAACTAGCAGGCAATTATCATTAAATGCCAATGAGCTGTGACATTGTGCTATATTGCTTGGCAGGACACATCATGAGAATACTATATGACTAATCACCCTGTTGGTAATTAGAGGGCTATTGATACCCACTTGTAGAAAACTGCAAAATGTAATGATGGTAATACGGCGGCAACCATCGGAACTCCAAGCACAAGTTTATCTCCAAGCTAGCCCACTTGAGCTACAGAAATGATGCTGTTTGGGGTGCGTTGCCGTGCCTCCTTTAGGTGTAGAGATGAATTAGCCCATCGTCTTAACGACAGAAGCACAGCCTACACATCACTAACCTGCAGAAGTATCACCAATCCCTTTGTTTACCAACATTCTGGTGTACATAATCAACGAGTCAATCAGGCATTGTCGCACAGAGTCATAAAGATAGCCAATTTCTTTGTTGTTGCGACCAGCAGCTCTATAGGTCGTCGTTGGTTGGTCCAAAGAAATTCACGTCGCAGCTGTACTGTATTGTAATCCTGTTACATCTAATCTGTTGCTCCCCAGCCCTTCACTCACTCGCTCGCTCACTCGCTCACTCGCTCACTCACCCTCACATACACAATGTTACTCACACATGAATTGAACACACATTCTCACAATCAGGAGAGCCTGTTGCGTATATCTTGTTAGTTGCCTTGGCGACAGTCGGTAGGCAGAGAGGGGTGCAGAGGTGAGGAAGAGTGATAGTCGTCAGGGATCAGTTGTGTGTGAAGTTCATGTCAGAGGCCACTGCTCTCGCTCACCACTTCCCCTTCCACACAGCTGCATTCGTTGCTTGCTGCTCACACTTCACATCTTATCTCCAGGCAGGAGCAGAACCCGTGTGAATCATCTTCATGGCCCCCGTTTCAGAGATGAATACACAGTAGTAATAAAATATATATATAAAAAAAAAAAATCAATGTGAATTCAGTGAATTGTTCAGCCTACTACCTTACCAGCATAGATGCAGCATATATTGTGAGGCTTTTGTTTCAGGTAGTTTCTGAAGGTAGAAAAACAACAGAGGATTAGATGTGCGTGTGTCCAGTGCACTGAACCTCCCTCTGCCCCCCCCCCTCTCCCTCTCGGCCAGGAAGGACAGGAACACAGGAAGTGACCATTAGAGCATTAGTGCAGACAGGAAGCTGGCAGAGAGGCCTTATATAGGTCTATGCCACAGCCTTTGGTAGGAGAGGAGGGTGACCTTAAATCATTTGACCGAAATAAATGTATACATGTACACATTAATGAAGTAATTCTAAACAATTTATACTGGCTCATGCAGTAAGTACAATCCAGTTATTGTACTCTATACAACATGTTTAAACTATTTGGTGACAATTTACATGAACTGGACTTTCATAACACATTGATAAATAAATGTGAAATAACAATGTCATAACAACAAGCATAATATTTTATTAATAGATGAGTAATGCATGTGTTATTAGCATCAATTTAGTATAAATCATTAACAACTATTTGTATTTATTTTATTATTTCTATATATTATGTAAGGGATTATAATCAACGAGTAGGTGTTAAAGGGTGTTCAGGCATGACGTGAAGACGTAGAATCACACCCGACACACAGTGCACCGTTTAACGCACGCCTACAAGTTTAGTATCCCACTTATACCATAACAATATCAAATAAAAGCATTTGAAAGATTGAAAGAAATGTTCAAACCATTGGTATGTTTTCTGAGAGCTGGTCGTTGGTTTGCTTGCCACAGTTGATAATGAGTAAAGCTTTGACAGCTGTGCTCTTTGTTGCTATGGTTACAAGTTGGGTAGCGGATGAATTTAGAACGGTGATTAAACTCGAGGCGAACTACGTGTGCATTAGGCGGTTTTCACCTGTTGGCCAATCAGAAAAGAGTATTCACCCAGACCATGGTATAATGCTAGTTATCTTTATTTTATTTTATATATAATAATAATGTATTTTCATGTTATGTGTACATTTCAGAATGAGTCTTATTTCAAGTGGCTTTACAGTAGATGTGTTAATGTAATAGCAAACCCTTATCGGAATACCGTCCTTACAGCAGTGGGCATCACATCCTCGCAGAGCAATCGTCACGCTTCTTAAGGTCCACAAGAATTGGATTTTACGGGCGAGATAAAGAGAGAAGAGTTTTCATGCAGCCAAAGCTGTACAGAGTGCTCTGAGGGCTTAGTTCCTCTTGTTAAGGACACAAGGAAAGGAAGGATGGGATGTGATATGGTAGAAGCAGATGGTTGTGATTGTGAAGGTCAGGGGAAGTACGGTTTAGAAACTCCAGCAGGAGTTATCTTACGCATTTTCGTAGGGCTGTGTGTTTTGGAAGAAATTCAATATTACCACAATCATATAAGGACTTTTTAGTTTTTCCTCAGTATCATGATTTCACCACAATAGGATCCCAATTAAATGATCATGTAGAATTATTGCCCATATGTAATTTAAACATGTATAGGCTTTGTATGACTTTTGTGTTGCACGCATGCTGTCCTCGACACTGTGCGGGGTTGTTGTTTTCCTGATGCTGTGGGAGTGTGAGAGGTCTTAACATTATTGATTTTCATGTAGAGAAGATGGAGTTTATACTATAATGACACGTTTACATCTGCATTGACCTTCCCCACGAAGCGGCTCTCTCATGTAAACACCCTAGAAGATAGTTGTGGAATTGGCTCAAGCGTTGCTGTTCAGATAATTATGCCCCACAATGTTTCACCAGATATGATGGTCTGCTTTCTCCTAGAAATTCTCTAAAATGTAACGCATCTCACCGTGAGATCAAACAGATTGTAAGACAAAGACAATGTCCTTGTGATCCGTGTGTGTGTGGGGGGGTACTTGGGGGGGGGGTCAGTGCTCGCTGGCTTGTCTGTGGGCTCCGCATGCTGCAGTAATCCAGGGAGGGCTAGGATCAATCTCCTTCACCCCAGCCCTGTGCTGTGTCTCTGGACCGCCCAGATCTGGAGAGATTAGGAGGGTGCTAAGGAGCCCCCAGGGGGCAGGGCTCAGGAGCGTACAGCAGGCAGCTCCGGAGAGACAGAGAGGTGGGAGCGTGGAGGGATGGAACAGGACAGGTGGGTGTTCAGTCTGGAGAGTTCAGGGGAAGTAGGTTTGATTATGAGGGGTTTATTCAGAGGTCTGGCGTGAGGAAGGTGAGATTTGAGCAGGACTCAGAGGCACAGGTGGACGTTTGAGTGGATATCACACTCTTATCTGTGGTTTGGAAACCTTTTTATTTATTATTGTGTATTTATGAAACTGTTAAAAAGACTGCGTGTATTTATTTTTATGTGTTTGTTGCATTGCTCTACAGTATATGGCTCATTTTGTGATGAACATAATCTGGATGAAATTCACTCATGTCTCTTTTCATTGCAGGCTTTGGCGTGTGCCGACACTGTGCTAAGAAAGCCGACAGAGGGACAATGTGCTGAGGATCTTATCTGGAACTATTGCTGTTGGACGTATTTATTTTTATTTATTTTTTCTGATATTTTTTCTTTGGGAGTCAGAGGAACCGTAGTGTTTTCACAATGGGCCGGAAAAAGATCCAGATCACGCGGATAATGGATGAGAGGAACCGCCAGGTCAGTGCTGCCTCCATTTTGTCCAAATTGTAGTGTAATCGTTGCTTTCAAATTAGACATCTAGCAAAAGAGAGTTTTTTTTCCCTTCTTCTTCAAACTGTAGCTTCCAGAATCTAGAATCGAGATTTGTCCCCCTCGCCCGATTTGGGTGAAACGCCAGCCGTTCAGTTTGAGAGACCGTCCCTCTCACTATCACCAAACTGTCTTTTCTGAGTCCACCTGTTCTATATTGGTATAGATATATAGACAATAGAATGCACAACACAACTATTTCACTGAGGTATTCATAATATAAAAAAGAAACTGTACAGAATGAATTGTGCATCTCATTGGAGGACAATTGAATATTTCCGAAGTTTGCATTACGGACTCAACAGAAAGAAGCATTAACCCGCTGCTAGAGTGCACATCGTTCACTGAACCAACCCTCTCTATGGCTGTTCATGAAACCAACCGATGAGACGTTTAGCTTCAGTCGCCGGTGTCACAGTGTGCGTGTGCATGCGTGTGTGCGTGTGTATGTGCGTGTGTGTGCGTGTGTGTGTGTGTGCGCCTGCGCGCGTGCATGTGTTGATTCACTCTCGATCCGGCCCGTCCCGGTTCAGCTAGACCAGGGTGTGGTCAGTGTGTGTGGGTGTGGTGGTATAAGCAGCCTCCCCAACCCAAGGTGTGGGAGACTGGATGTCTTGTCCCCGAGCCTCTGGACCTCGGTGTCTGCTGGCTGGGGCCCGGTGTGGGGCCGAGCAGGCGGGGCGGAGAGGAAGGCTGGCTGTCCCAGCGGCGGTCACAGCCGCCGGGCCGGGGCAGTAATTTAGGGTTATCTCAGGCCGGACGGTACCCTCTCATTACCGGGGCGGGTCAGCGGTGTAGGGGACACACAGCAGCCTTCTCTCGCTGCCACACCGCTGCCCACTGGCATCCACTCTGTCTGCCTCCTCTATATATATCACCCCCCCCCCCCCCCCCCAGCAGCACAACAAATACCAGCCTGTCTGGAGCGATGTCTTATAGGCTCCGGAAATAGGGATGCGGCTGGAAAATAAATATCTGGGACGATGTGTATATTTGATGTAGGGATGTCTTGGCCATTTTCTATATAGGCATTGGCTTCATTGTACTGTGTGTGTGTGTGTGTTCGCGCCACTCTCACCGGAATCTATAGTTTGACTTTGAACCGCCATCTTTGTCTCACAGTGATGTGGTACAAGAGGATGACCTGAATGTACAGTATGCAAGGATTCCAAGCATTCTGAGCATCTGAATAATATTCAGTACTGTATGTAGCCTATGTGTACAGGAATTCAATTTACATATATATGCTGTCTCAGTGTGTACTACACTCTCTGTGTAGTACACTCTGTGTAGTACAAAGCAGTAAGCACTCAAGCAAATAGTTTATACTCTTAAGGACACCACGTTTTGTTTCTATTTTCCGCTCTCCACAGGGTCATACATGCCCAGAATAAATCTACATAGCAACATAAGTTAATGTGGATGATGTTTATCTTTTTTCGTTCGCTTGTAGTAGTGGATGAGGAACTGCTCCGGCTCAGCTCTTTGGGGCTGCCTGTCCCTGGCCGTTACCATGGGGACGAGTCGTTAGCATACGCGTCCTGTGGCGGCGACAACGACAAGTGTCAGGCCCACTCCGTGAGGCTGCTGCCTCTGCAGGCAATTAATAACTCTGACGTTAACCCTTTCACTACCACACTACAGAAGGTTAACCCTTTACTATCACACTACAGACGGTTAACCCGTCTGTAGTGTGATAGTAAAGGGTTAACCTTCTGTAGTGTGGTAGTGAAAGGGTTAACCTGCTGTCGTGTGGCAGTGAAAGGGTTAACCTTCTGTATGTCGCAGTAAAAAAAGGTTAACCGGTTGCCAGTGCGGCGGTGAAAGGGTTAAAAGAATGAGTGCCATAACTAGGCTAATTACAAATGGGCCCACTGGGAATTGTAGTGAGCCACCATCCCTGCATAATCATTGGGCCACGGAGCGTTTTTTCGCATAGATTCCATTTTAACCTTTAGATATTTGATCGGAATAAACGAGATAAAGATTTGCATTAATTGAATTCCGAGAAATGGTATCAAATTCAAACATTTCCGTTGGCATTTTAAAGGGCATGCGGAGGGTACAGAAGGATTCACTTTTGAGTTAGTGTGGCCTTACTTGACCCGCAGCTAACATACCAGTACGACGGTATCATTTCTGGAGAGCTGTCTTCCATCATCTACACCAGAGGTTCCCAAACGTTTTCAGCTCGAGACCCAAAAGAGAAATTTGGTGATTCTCCGGGACCCAAACTTACAAAAATACATCATGAATTGCCATAACATACATTTATAAACTACTGATAAAGAACACAACAAACCATGAATTTCAAATGTATATGAAATGTATTTATTTAATTATAAAAGTACATCACAGCAATAATCAGAGTGTAATGTTAAGTTGCTCACCACCTCACAAGTTAACATATGTACATACAATTTTGTAACACTTTTAAATGAACAAACATGTTCTACTCGCCTTTCTATTTCTCACCCCTTTTTCAACTCCATTTCTTACCCCCTCCCTCCGTCCCTCAACCATAAACCCCAACATTCTGATTAATTTGTACTGACTTATTTAAAAATTCTACTGACCTGACATGCTAGAAGGGGTATAATATGTAATCTATGGCACAATGAAATCTAATGAGAGGTATGTGGCTGGTTGAAGTTTTCAACCAGCAGATCTATTCTGGGCTTGGTTTTTGAAAGTGCTATTCTCGAAGACACTCTGATGTCACGAGACCGCCGCCATCTTGGTATGAGGGTAACAAACGGATTTCTACCATCAAATGCATGCGTTGAGCTCCGTTTTTATTACATGTTTTATCACATTCTTGTTCATTTCATAACATTTTCATACGATTTGTTTTGAAAATATTGAGGCCAACATGGCATTTCACTATTTCGAAAGCCTTTCTGGTGATTCTAAGGCGAGATATGAGTCAAAGAAGCTCCCCCTGATTGACTTGACATCATGTCCATACAAAATACCTGCAGACATGGCCATCTCTCGAATACCCAAATTGAAGCTGCTGTGTTACGTTTTGTACTAATAACAAACACAGAAATCCAAATCGCAAGTTTTATATAATACCAGCTGATGCATCACGGAGGAAAAAGTGGCTGGCGGCTAACGTTCGGCTAACTCCCTCTGGTGTTGTGGTCGTGGTAGCTACATGCTAAGCTAACGTTAATTACATCATATCGAACCGATAGGAGCTTATCTTATCTAATCTTACATGGTGGTACCACGTGTGCCACTACCCGATCAAACATCCACGTAAGATTAGATAAGATAAGCTCCTATCGGTTCGATATGATATAATTAACGTTAGCTCAGCATGTAGCTATTTGTCTAGGTTAACGTAGCTAACGTTAGCTGCCAGCCACTTTTTCCTCCGTGATGGTATAAAACTTGCGATTTGGATTTCTGTTTTTGTCATTAGTACAACGCGTAACACAGCAGCATTGTGAAGGACTGAAGAAAATTCTGCTTGATTGTCTTTAATTTGCCGCTTTAACGATCCGTTTCTCCACTAAATGAAGCGTACACAATGTACCAGGCGGGACAGTTTCCCCCCACGCTGCAGTTGCGTAGCAACAACAGACAGGAAGTTGACTTAGAGAATTCTGAGGTCATGCTGAGCATTTAGTCTGTTTCTGTATTTATTTTTCAGGTATGCTAGATTAGAAAACCCAGATTCACATAAGTATGTAGTGCCAAACTGAATCAACACATCTACAGCTTTTTTATTTAAAAAAAAATATATATATATATATATATTTTTTTTTATTTATTGGCGACCCAATAAAAACGGGTCCGCAACCCATCTTGGGTCTCGACCCTAAGTTTGGGAAACGCTGATCTACACAGTACCAACGTTTTCCCTCCCTTTTTTTGGGGGGGGGGGCGCCTTAGCTTTTGAGCGCTAGCTCTTAATGCCGCGGCTGAAGAAGACACTCCTCTTGTGCTCCTCTGCCTCCGCTCTGCGCTATGAAATATGAAACGCTCAAGTGCTGCCATGCATATGATGCTGCTCCTCACAGTTCCCAACCTTGATAAAAAGCCTTTTAAGTGAAGAGTGGGAGAGGTTGGCCAAGTCGCAGAGTCCCTCTGAACACAAGCTTACAGAGGACAGACGCTAACCCCTATCTGACAGGCCGGCTTTGATGTGGACAGTGAGAACCCAGTGGAAGTGCCTTGATGGTTTCAGCAGCAGGGGTGCACAGACTCCCCATTGGCTTTTACTGTTGATGTGTTGCACACACATGATCTTTGCGTTTGATTTTTTAGTATTGGGGAAATAATTTTTGTATCATTTTATAGTACACAAATATATAATATAAGCATTACATTGAGAATAGATACATCATGTGGCAGAGGGAGACATTTCCACATAAAACGAGGTCACAGCTTAACCAGATCACTTATGCATCAGTTGTAGTGTGATCACGAACAGCTCGCTAGCATTAGGCCAGTGAGTCACTCAACATAACCGCCCGCTATGAGATGTGAGCATCATCAGTCACAATAGAAGCCTCTGGGTCTGACAGGGACATGAGTCAGGATTCAAGAGGCTCCGAGGAAGCCAAGGGGATGGGAAGACATTCTGAAACTAGCCTATTACTTATGATTCACACACAGAGTTAGCCCAAGACGTGAAAAATAGATGAAGCAGTATGATCACCGCGAAGGGGCCGTCGATATGTATTACCACTCTGTTCCGAAGCACTGTGAATTATTCATCGTTCAGTGAAAACAATTCCTTCCAGCTTCACGGCAGAGTTGGAGGTTGTGGGTTTGGGGAGCGGAATTCCCAGGCTACTTCTGCGCTACTACAATTCAGTAGGATGTTGTAGAGAGCATTAGCCTATGGCTTCGGTTTGGCAGTTTTAGTGAACTGAATGACTTGGATTCCATTCCCTCTCTCACCATGTTCCTTCCTATATGAGTTGGCCTGACTGGACTGTGTGTGACAAGGCTTTGTACTCTTATCTTTTTGGATTTCACATGCCACACTGAGTAACCTGACCCACCAGATGATCTGTTACACAGAAGCATCTGGGAAGTCACCCTTCGAAGCGGTTTGGAGTAGGGCCAGGCCGGCTCTTTAAAGAAAGTACTTGGCTCTGCCGATAGCCACCAGTCGTTCCTCAAAGGACACTGATTGGTCCGAACCACTGTGGTGAGTGCAAACATCAACACATTCAGGTGTTCTAAAACAATACAAATGCCAAACAAGTGAGAGTAAGCAAACCAGCCTCAAGCCTCTGTTAAAGAGCTTCAATATAGACAGAAATGTGGTTACTAGACATCTCTCCTGAGTAAATCCCACATATAATAGTGTTCAATAAGTCCTTAACTAGAATGAATGCACTCAGTAGAGAGCAGACTTCCGGCAAGGCCTAACAATCTCCCCACTTTGCTGTTACTTTAAAACTCAACATTTTAAAGGGTAAAATAAATGTGATTGGATCGGGGGGTCATTATTATCAACTATCATATTAATAAATTTCATTATAATATATATTGATACCATCAGTAGGATATAACAGGTGGACGACACATTTCAAATGGCATCATGACCGGATAAGCTGTTTTGTGTTATGTGAGAACAGTACCACCATGAGGTCAGATTACTCAAAACTTCTCACTGTAGTAGGACAAATATATATATATATATATAATATTTGTTAAGTTGGTTGCCAATTGGACAACACGTTTACAAGCAGCATATCGCTTCCTGTTTACAATGAGTTTATCTGAAATTTGATTGGATCTGGTGTTCAGATGGTTTGGCCTATACACCAACCATGTTGGTTCAATGCCACCCGGCAGGTTTCACGAGAATCAGGTGAACAGCCCAGGAGGAGGGGGGGGGGGACTTCATAGCTCCTGTGGCCAAGATATCTTCTTCACAGACAGACAAACAAACAAACAAACAAACAGACATACAGGGGGGGGGGTACAGGTAACCAACTTATGAAATTATCTATGACTGTACTCTTAAGATCCAATGGTGGGTCATGGACAGTATAAAACGGGTCCCCCAGAACGTCCTCTTTGAATAAAACAATTTCTCTTTGAATAAAACATTTCTATTGTATGTCTTCCTACTGCAGTGCCCTGAAAAGCAAGTCAGCTGAGTAATGTTCTCAAGACCATTCACTTTATTGCCCAAAACCAGGCACAATTCTGTTACACAGGCACATGCAAAATCAATTTTGGATCACAAGAAGAATTATATAGAAAATGTTTGTCCTCGGAGAAAATGATGAACGCAACTGATGTAGCCAACCATGTGTTCCAAACCTCACCAGAATAATTAAGAGCAGAATGTGCTACAGCTGAATTCTCATATGCACTCAAATACAAAGGAATGTTTTATTGGTTGGAAGAGTGCTTGAAAATAAGTTACCCAGAGGTATTTGGCATTTTGCAGACATTTCATGGTATTTCTTGAAAACATACTGAGTCTTTCTCGCTTGCTATCAAATCTGGTATTGTCTTTTAATTGGTTTTTCAAAACTAATGATGGGCTCATACAGCTGGTACAACAATAATAATAAATAAGCCCCACCTTTAGTCCGCTGGAATCTTTCCTCCCCATCAACTGGATAAAAGAAACTAGGTAAAAGTTATGCTCTAGAAGATGTGTCCATTTTGGTCAAATAATTTGTGTGAAACTCTGACAGAATATGACTGTGTGATTTAAAACTGAACTCACCTTATTCAACCCACTTCAGTCATGATGAAATGGAGATGTAAATAGTTAGAGCAAGACAGATCTTTAGGTCATGAGACAGGGACTAAGGACAAGAGGGTGTAATACTAGGAACTTTTTGTATATTGGCTGCATTGATTATTGTAAAATCATTTACATTATCATTCAGGTTTTTCTGACTTTCTGCCTGCCTGCCTGCCTGCCTTCCTGCGCAGCTGACTGCCTGCCTCGTTCTAACATTCTAGCTTACTGCCTATGAACCTCCTACCTAATACAGCAGCAAGCACCTCCTACTACTTACAAGTTAATACAGCAACAAGCGCATCTCCTACCCCTTACCTCCTCCATTCCTCCTTTCTGTTATTTTGTTACCTCCTCTCACCCTTGCAAAGTGATCCCGCCACCATCTCGTCTCCCAAAAATCCGCCAAACAGACATCCTTTTCCCATTAGCTCATTGTGCATGTTCCTCCTAACCCCCCCAATACTCCACTACCCTAGCTCCCTGTTGGCATGGCCTCAATGTCACATTGTACTATACTAGAGTGACTGATGAGGTCGACTGTACTTACTGATGTCTTTCCCTATGGTTCTCTGTTCTGGTAAGAGATATTTCCTGTCTGCGTTCACTCTATCACGACCTCACTGGCTCCATCTTGACTGAGCACAGTTGAATACGGTTCCTGTCTCTGTTCCCATTCAAGATAAGGCAACTGTCTCTCGTACTGGAGCTACACTAAAATAAAGTATATCATGTTGAATATTGTGTACATTTCTCATTATATACTTTGTAACTTTGTTTAGAAAGGTGCTGTACAAATAATACTACTACTAATAATAATACCACTACTACTACTACTAAAAATGATAAGTAATATGATGATGATTATTATTATTGTTGTTGTTATTGGTAATAAGCCCATATATTTCACAGCTGATATGTGATCATCACCAGTGTGTTTTCATTGTCAAACTGTTACATGTGCTGTGAACTAATTTGCAGTAATCTGTAAAGGTAATTTGCATGACATGCTATGTAGTATGTACCACCCATCTGTACCACCCATCTGTACCACCCATCTGTACCACCCATCTGTCTGTCTGTCCTGTCTGTCTGTCTGTCTGTCTGTCTGTCTGTCTGTCTGTCTGTCTGTCTGTCTGTCTGTCTGTCTGTCTGTCTGTCTGTCTGTCTGTCTGTCTGTCTGTCTGTCTGTCTGTCTGTCTGTCTGTCTGTCTGTCTGTCTGTCTGTCTGTTCTGTCTGTCTGTCTGTCTGTCTGTCTGTCTGTCTGTCTGTCTGTCTGTCTGTCTGTCTGTCTGTCTGTCTGTCTGTCTGTTCTGTCTGTCTGTCTGTCTGTCTGTCTGTCTGTCTGTCTGTCTGTCTGTCTGTTCTGTCTGTCTGTCTGTCTGTCTGTTCTGTCTGTCTGTCTGTCTGTCTGTCTGTCTGTCTGTCTGTCTGTTCTCATTAGACACTCTTATCTCATCCACTCCCTGCTTATCTGAGCCTGCCTGCCGTTTCAAAGTTTCCCTTGTTCTACTAATCATAACAACAGTAGGTATCAACAATATTACATTACATTATGGCAAAACAAACATGTAGCCTAAAGCATAAATGACTGTAAATAAATAATGCTTTTGTTTTTAAAGTTTGTGTACATAATTTCCATGGTGACTGGTTCTAGAGCCCATGCTGCTGGCTGGAGCTGCTACCAGTGCAGCGCTGCAGAAAGGTTTTATTGGGACACACTTCTTACTGGCTAAGTCTCAGTCCCTGTGCTGTGTGGGCCGGTCTGAGAGATGAGTAACATCCTGACACGTCTATGAGTCAGCAGCAAGAGGCATACAGAGTAGACGTACACACACACACACACACACACACTCACTCACTCACTCACTCACTCACTCACTCACTCACTCACTCACTCACTCACTCACTCACTCACTCACTCACTCACTCACTCACTCACGCACGCACGCACGCACGCACACACACACACACACACACACACACACACACACACACACACACACACACACACACACACACACACACACACACACACACACACACACACACACACACACTCTCTCTCTCTTTCCTCCTATCACACACACACACACACACACACACACACACACACACACACACACACACACACACACACACACACACACACACACACACACACACACACACACACACACACACACACACACACACACACACTCTCTCTCTTTCCTCCTATCATTAATTTCCCCACACTCTTGGATTGCATGGAGCAAGTTGCACCCTTACTTACTATTCACTATGAATTGAAAATGGGGGACCCTGATGTAAACAAGACGAAAGTCTTTCTCTGGTCTGCATCCCCTTAACAATTGTGTGTATTGGGGGCGGCTGGGTGGCGCAGCGGACATTGCGCTCGTCACCAACACAAGAGACACCGGGTTCAAATCCGACTGTCGGCGTTGCCTCCGGCTTGGGCCGGCCGTCATACTGGCTCAATTGGCAGAGTCAGCGGGTGGAAGTCGATGGGTGGTAATCTGGACGTTTTGGACAGCGACTCCTACAGGTCGGTTGGGGGACGCCTGCACAGCAGAGACAGGAAATGGCGGGGGTAGTGTGAGCCTCCCACACGTTACTCCTCGCCAATGAGAGTCCACGCTGGCAGGTGAAAAGATGTGACAGGCTGCCTCCTCATGTACCGGAGGGGACACGTGATGCAAAGCTTCTATCCTCCCTACGACCGACCTGTGGGGGGCATATGCGAGCAACGTTCAAGACAGGGGAGGGGAGAATTGGAAACAGCGAAATTGGGATGGGAGAAAAATAGAAAAATAAGGAGAAAAAGTGGATAAAAAAAAATCAAATAAAAATGTGTGTATTGAGCCGTACTGTATTGTACCCATTCTGGAATCTGTTAATACGACTTTCATTCAATCAATCAATCTGCACGGTAATTGATTGAATGAAAATGTTATTAACAGATTGCAGAATCGGTACAATACAGTACTGCTCAATACACACAATTGCTAAGGGGATGCAGACCAGAGAAAGACTTTCTCCGTGCAATCCATTCTTTGTGGATCTAGCCATCACTCTCACTCCTTTCTTTGTCTCTAACCACCCTTCTCTATTTCTCTCTCTCTCTATCTCTCTCTCTCTCTCTCTCTCTCTCTCTCTCTCTCTCTCTCTCTCTCTCTCTCTCTCTCTCTCTCTCTCTCTCTCTCTCTCTCTCTCTCTCTCTCCCAAAGCCTAGTGGGATCATGTTACAGTTAGATCAATGCGTTGACTGCATCTCTCTCTCCCCCTCGCTGGCACATTTGACTACACTATACAGCCAACTGGGCATCTATTCCCACGGGTGGTGTTGCCCTCTCGCTGTCGGACAGCTGACACACATCACTGCTCCTGTGGGCCGGAGTGGCTCTAGCCGTTACAGCCTGTGGGTCAATACAGGCAATACTCGAGTAGCATTCTGTGTGATGGATGGAAATAACATGGTCATACAAACATTAACCCTTTCATTACCACACTAACAAAGGGTTAACGCATTCACTGCGACAATGCAGAAGGTTAACCCTTTCACTGCGACAATACAGAATGTTAACCATTTCACTGCCACATGAAAAATGGTTAACCCTTTCACTACCACACTACAGAAGGTTAACCCTTTCACTACCACACTACAGACGGTTAACCGATTGTGAAAAATGGCCTTTTCCTGAATGAGGGGTTGCTCCGACACTGTTAAATATGTGCAGTGTGCCTTTTCTGCAGTTCAGCTGTGACAAGAACCCTCCCTCTGCAACCACAATTGATACAGTGTTGGGAAAGTTCACTTTCTACATGAACTAGTTCAGTTCACAGTTCACGCATTTTAAAATGAACTAGTTCAGTTGATTTGATTTTGATTTGAAATCTTTATTTCGAACATGCAATGAATACAAACAAACAATAACAAAAGCAAAACAACTCAATCTACATGTTCGAAAAGGAGTAGGAAGAAGTATACACTTATTTAATCCTACCCCTTTTCCACTACTCAAATGAGTGTACTATTTTAAAACATAAAAAAGAAAAGAAAAAAAAATATATATATATATATGCAAAACAAAAAACAAAAACGATATATGTAAAACATGAAAGAAATAAAATAGAAAACAAAATAAAAATGTAAACACCCGTGAATATCAAGTCCCTTCCTCATCCCTGTACCTTGTGAACATAATTTCCTTATACATCAGTTTGAATTGTTTCATGTTTGGACATTGCTTTAGCACCACATTTAGACATAATTCATAATTAAAAAATGTTAACTAAAGTTCATGGTTTCAAAAATGAACTAGTTTATAGTTTATAGTTATTTTTTCAATACGTTGCTGCAAGCTATTATTTGTCAAAATTATTGCCACACCCCATATAGAACCACAGACAGAAATCAGAATACTGGCATTTCCATCACACTGTGATTATTTCCCCTACCATTGCCTTGAAGGGGCAGCCCGCATTGCGCGTAACGAGCCTCTCTCTCCGCGTGCAACACGCACACACCGAAACCTATGATAGAGCGCCGAGAATGAACGCGTTCACAATTACGTTCATCTAGCGGAAATACAGTACGCTCAGTTCACGTTCGCCCAAAATATGAACGAGTTCATGAACGATCACCACTGCTAGATGTATGATGATGACAATGATAAACTTGTTGAAAATGACAGAAAATGATGTCCCCTATTAAAAAAGCCCCACCAAATGGAATTAAGTTACGTGTCTCTTGTGATTTTGATGATTTATTCTTATCTGTGATTTTTTTTTTTGACTACCTAAATGTTTATTGTGAGTGATCTGTAGTGCTGATTTTACCTCTGGATCAATAAAGTACTTCTATTCTATTCTATTTGACCTATTTCTGAATGATAAAGGCTGGTTGGGGCAGGACATTGCTGTGGGAGGGACTTGAACATTAACCAATATGATGTTAACTTTCACGTCACTGCTGAGGATTATGAGGAGGAATAAAGTTTGATATGACCGTAAGGTGGGAAGTGGCATTATCTTAAAATCAACGATCACATTATTATTATTATCCAATCATGTTATTGGATGGAGTTGTTTATTTGCGCTATGCACTGCTGTTGTTTTTGAGTAGCAGTAACAAATGGCAATAACGTTTATTTCATGTTCTCTCCGTGTGTGCAGGTGACTTTCACCAAGAGGAAGTTTGGCCTCATGAAGAAGGCCTACGAGCTGAGCGTGCTGTGCGACTGTGAAATAGCCCTCATCATTTTCAACAGCACCAACAAGCTGTTCCAGTACGCCAGCACGGACATGGACAAAGTCTTACTGAAATACACAGAGTACAATGAGCCCCACGAGAGCAGGACCAACTGCGACATTGTAGAGGTGAGTGTTGGCTGTTGATGCTACAAACCGCTGGGGTGTGTTCACACCGTCCTGCACCGTCCACTTTCACCAGTGTAAATGTCCGGGTATATACGTCCGGCGGGGACTCTTGAAGAGGTCGGTGGCAGTGAGACCGATCCTCCTGATGCCTTAGTATGATTAGTGATGCAAAAGAAAAGCTTATTATGGTGGGAGCGTGGGATTTCAAGGTCAAGGTCAAGGTCACCTTTATTTATATAGCACATTTTAAAACCTACCGAAGTTGCACCAAGGTGCTTCACAGTACAAAGAGACTAATTCAAAATACAATATAAAATGCACAAGTCAATACAATACAATACAATACATACACAGACGGGATGTATGGCTTAACAAGCCGGTGGGTGTTTCGGTCGCCTTAGGTCTTTTTCACCTAGACCTTGTGTAACGGGGAAGCCCGTGGGTATGTCCACAGTCACGGAAACAGGTGTGTTGACGAGTGACTGTGGCAGTGCGGGCTGGTAAATTAAACTCACTTCCCCATAACAGGGTTAACAGACGCATAGGTACGGTAGTTAGGAGTGAATTCACTTCTTAGTGCAGCGGCCTGTGTCGTCGCCCGCTGGAAGCGGGAGCCCCCTGTTCGACTCCCCCTCGGGACATTCTCATTTAACATCAAACACAACGCAGACCCAGTATGATCCGTCACAGTGGTGCCCAGTGACCCGGATGTCCTGAGGGGCGTGAGTTTAGGGAGGTGAGTGTAACGGGGAAGCCTGTGGGTATGTCCACAGTCACGGAAACAGGTGTGTTGACGAGTGACTGTGGCAGTGCGGGCTGGTAAATTAAACTCACTTCCCCATAACAGGGTTAACAGACGCATAGGTACGGTAGTTAGGAGTGAATTCACTTCTTGGTGCAGCGGCCTGTGTCGTCGCCCGCTGGAAGCGGGAGCCCCCTGTTCGACTCCCCCTCGGGACATTCTCATTTAACATCAAACACAACGCAGACCCAGTATGATCCGTCACACTTGGGACAGTAGAAGTACCTCATTCGATGACGTCAGTGCTGTAACTGGGGTGCGAACATTTCAATATTGTTGCTATGCATTCTCTTTTCACTTTGTGTATCGCCTACATTTTAGCTGTAGAATACACATGGCTGCTAATAACCTGTGAATGATAATGTGGAGTAGTAGTAGTGCCCTGGGTTTGGATCCATTCATCTAGCATTCATCTCAAACCTTTTTATACCACGACCCCATTTTATTTAGGATTCTTTTTTTTTTGGCAACCCCACACGCCAACCATGCTGGACACTGTAGGTTGTCTCTTTGCCAGGGAGGCCTCAACCAGGCTAAACACCGGGAGGGACGAGAAATGTATCGCATAATTTCAACGTGGAATTTAAATTATTTTGATCAAAATAAAAGCACACGTTGTTGAACTTGATCATGCATATTTATTAGAAAATGTTATTACAGCACAATGTTATCAATACACATTTATAAAACTAGGCATATTTAGCCAAAATATGTTGCCAGAAAATCTTTTTACTTGTCAATGCGCGACCCCACTGTCACCTACCCATGGCCCCACTTTGGGTCGCGACCCGTAGTTTGAGAACTGCTGATCTAGCACATGGGGGAGTCGTGTAAATGATACTTTCAACCGCAGTGTTTGTCTATGGAAAATGTAGCACTGGATGTTTTGAATTTGAGATACCTACAAGGCCTTCAGGTATACTGTAGAATACATTATGTACTTATAACTAGATAACAAACATTGTACTAGCAAACATGCAAACGTGCTTTAGATCAAAACAAACCAGCGCCCAGACTCAAGTTGTTGATTCAAGGAATACAATCGTAAGGCTTTTAAAGCACCACTTTGCCCAGTAGAAAAATCCATTGTGTCTGAGGCCAGAGGCTCGTATTGTCAACCTATGAATCATTATCACAGCCATGGCAACCTGCCCTCCCTCACTGAGAGAGAGAGAGAGAGAGAGAGAGAGAGAGAGAGAGAGAGAGAGAGAGAGAGAGAGAGAGAGAGAGAGAGAGAGAGAGAGAAATCATCCTCATCCGGATGAAGTACACAAGCTCAAGATTTGTTTTCCTAAGCATTTACACAAAAAATTACTTTACTTTCTGATTAGTGTTAAAAAAAAGTACTTCAATATTTGCCCTCCAGCCTCCTGGCAGACGTACTGCGTCGGCATCATTACAGATGATTACTCTGGAGTTAGATGAGTCAGGTTTCTGTGCCACAAAGAATTCCTAGAAAGCCTCTTGAATTGGAAGAGGAAAAAGCGTAGTTCTTTGTTTTTTATTTTGTTTGATTTCAAACATTATATTATATTACTATAAATATATGATATATTTATTTATTTAATCGGGGGGGGGGGGGGGGGTAGCCCACTTGAGGAGGAAAGTCCTTTAGGCCAGAAGTGGAATGAGGGAGTCTCAACAAAGAGAGATTAGTGTGTGTGTGTGTGTGTGTGTGTGTGTGTGTGTGTGTGTGTGTGTGTGTGTGTGTGTGTGTGTGTGTGTGTGTGTGTGTGTGTGTGTGTGTGTGTGTGTGTGTGTGTGTGTGTGTGTGTGTGTGTGTGTGTGTGTGTGTGTGTGTGTGTGTGTGCGAAAACCTCTTTCACTTCACAGTTTTTTTTTTTTTTAAACATCTTCATTCTGCTGAAGTATGTTTGTGTGAAGCTTGTCAAAGACTCCGGAGTAACGCAACAAAATATCTTGTCACGTGGCGCACAGTACTGTGTGAAGCAGCGGGAGGGAATGTTTGAGCTGTTTTCCTCCGGGGGTCGATGTTAACTGTCCGCCCGTGGTGTTGGTCTTCAAGCCGGCGTCACCATCACGCAGATGCGGTTACTGTTGCATCATGGTCCCAAAGCCCCAGTCTGAGAGCACTGCTCTCCTCTGCTGAGTGGCTTCATCCTCTTCTTCACAGCATTAAAAATGAATGGTCACCGTGACTCACTTACTAGCGGTTTATATAAGCCTCTAATACAATGTTTGAGTTGCTGAGAGCTGGTTTACTGCTCGTGCTCCAAGTGTTCCGAGCCGAGAAAATAAGAGGAAACAAAACTTCCCAAACTCCCTTTTTGTTTATTTTCTCAGTCCCTCCCAGTGTTTAGCCTGGTTGAGGCCTCCCTGGCAAAGAAAGAATCTACAGTGTCCAGCATGGTTAAGTCTGGCCTGGGAGATATTTTAGTCCAGTGTTAACTCAATCAGCGCCAGACCCGATGATAGTCGGGTTATCTCGCCATGCGTTGAGCGCCAGGACCCCCGAAAACCCGAGTATAGTCGGGTTTTCATCGTTATTTCTTTTATTCGATATTTCCATTCATTACAGGCACACAGACTCAGGGTTAACATGGGGAATCATCCTGAGAATGCCAAAGTGCAATACCGGCCGCATCCACCCAGGTGGCAGTATCGAGCACCCTTTGAAACATTATATCTTGGGGCGGCTAGGTGGTGTAGTGGGCAAGGCGCTCGCCACCAATGCAGGAGACGCTGGGTTCGAGCCCAGCTCTCCGCATTGCTATCAGCTTGGCTGGTCGTTCATACTAACACAATTGGCAGTGTTAGGGGTGGGAAAGCTGAAGGGTGGGGATCGGACGTTGTGGACACAGCGACTCCTACAGGTCGGTTGGTGCACCTGCGCAGCAGAATCAGGAAGCGACGGGGGCGGCATGTCCCTCCCACGCAGACCCCCACCGCTGAGAGATTGCGCTGTGCAGGTGAAAAGATGCGACGGCTGCTTCCTCGAGTACCGGAGGGGACACGTGATGCAAGGCTTCGTCCACATTGCAGCCGGCTTGTGGGAGGCATGGCCTAACAGCGTTCGAGACAGGGGAGGGTAGAATTGGACGATACGAAATTGGGATGGGAGAAAAATAGAAAATGGGAGAAAAAAGTCAAAAAAAAAAAAAAAAAAAAACATTATATCTTGGCCTGTGCGTCGATCAAAAGTCTCCGGTAGGACTTTTCTTTGTCTGGCAAGTGGAGCGGTTGTCCCGATCGGATTGAGAAGCGTCAAGTGCTCCCGATGCATGATGTGTGGCGGATTATGTTGGCGACACGATCGACACCAATACTGGGACTCGCAATCAGATAATTGGAATATTCTTTTTGGGGTACATCCAAGTGAAGGTAAGGGCTATATGGTATCAATCCTGCTGTGATCCAACCATGACTTCACTTCGATCACAACATATATGTGTAACGTTACTCCACAACGTGTGCCGTTGGTGACGATCAAAGCATAAAAAAACGACCCCCCCCCCCCCCCCACCCTTTCATGCATTCATGATGAAACATAATAATTTGATTGATTGAATTAATTGATTGATTGAATTGATTGAATTGAAAACCTTTATTTATCCCCGAGGGGAGATTAAGATGTCCTTTACAGCATAAGCAGTGTAACAGCAATTTAAAAACAGCAATTAAAAAACAGTTTATACATAACATACATGTGTTAAAACAAGATGGACAAGTACACAGGGATAAAAATAGCTAAAATAGGACTAAAAAGAGCTAAAAAAGAGTGGTGAAAAAGAAACAAGTCCAATCATGAATGTGTTGTTAAATAATTAAATTAATTTGTTACAGTCCACAACCCAGCTCCTCCAGTTCACAGCAGTTGGCCCGTCCTGGCCCTGCTTGGTTGTGGAGCCTGATTGCCACCGGCACAAAGGACTGCCCAAAGCGCTTTGTGGTATGTCGGGGGGGATGAGTCTGTGGCTAAACGTGGACCGCATTGCGGTCAGCTCATCATAGAGGGGGTGGCAGGGGTTCTCAAGGATAGCATGCAGCTTCCTCCTCGTCCTCCCCTCTGCCACCACCTCCAGACTGTCCAGGTCCGCTCCCACCACAGAGCTTGCTTTTTTTACCAGTTTGTTTATTTTGTCTGTGTTGGTGTTGCCCCCCCAGCATACCACAGCGAAAAAGAGGGCACCCGCCACCACAGACTGGTAGAACATCTGCAGCAGTTTGCTGCAGACATTAAAAGACCTGAGCCCTCTCAGGAAGAACAGTCTGCTCTGTCCCTTCCTGTAGAGGGCCTCTGTGTTGTCCGTCCAGTCCAGTTTGTTGTTCATGAGAACACCCAGGAATTTGTAATTCTCCACCCTTTCCACCTCCACCCCCTGGATGATGATGGGAGTTGGGGGCTTCCTCTTGCTCCGCCGATGGTCCACCACCATCTCCTTCGTCTTGCTGATGTTGAGCTGTAGGGGGTTTTCCTTGCTCCACTCTGTGAAGCTCTCCACCACAGCTCTGTACTCCTCCTCGTTGTCGTTGGTGATGTATCCAACGATGGAGGAGTCATCAGAAAACTTTTGGAGATGGCAGTTCCCGGAGCTGAAGCGGAAGTCTGAGGTGTACAGGGTGAATAAAAAGGGTGCCAATACAGTTCCCTGGGGGGCTCCAGTGTTGCAGATCAGCACGTCGGAGTGGCACCCCTGCAGTTTGACAGACTGTGGTCTGCCAGTGAGGTAGTTGAGGATCCAGGCCACCAAGTCGTCCTCCACCCCCATCACTGACAGCTTCTCGGCCAGTAGTGGAGGCTGAATAGTGTTGAAAGCACTAGAAAAGTCAAAGAATGTTACCCTCACTGAGCTGCCCGGCTTCTCCAGATGTAGATAGGCCTTGTGGACCATGTAGATTATGGCATCCTCCACACCGATGTTCTGCTGATATGCAAACTGCAGGGGGTCCATAAAGTCTCTCACCTGTGGTTTTAGGTGCTCCAGAACCAGCCTCTCAAAGACCTTCATGACCTGTGCCATCAGAGCAACCGGCCTGTAGTCATTGAGAGTGGTGGGGCGTCCCTTCTTGGGCACAGGGACGATGAGGGATGTTTTCCACAGCCGGGGAACCTTCTTCAGTCTCAGTGAGAGGTTGAAGAGGTGTTGGAATGTGTCCGCCAGCTCCTCAGCGCACGCCCTCAGCACTCTGGGGTTGATGTTGTCTGGCCCTCTGGCTTTATTCACCTTGACCCTGGAGAACTGCCCTCTTACCCGATCCGTTGTGATGAAGGAAGGTGGGTGTTGGGTTGACTCTGGGTGTTCGGTCAGGGCTGGAGTTCTGGGGTTGGAGTTGGTGGGGGGGGGGGCGGGTGAGGAGGACGAGGGGACGGGCTGTTGTCATCAGAGGTAGGGGGGTGCCGAGGGGGGCTAGCAAGTGTGGGGTGTGTGGGGTGGAGGGGGGAGGGGCAAGCTATGTCCATCCAAAGTAGGGGACAGGGGAACATGAGGGACTGAGGGGGGCGAGCAGGTGGGGGTAGATGGGAGGGGGCAGGCTGTGGCCATCTGAGGTAGGGGATGGGGAGCCAGACCGGGGGGACCTGGCTGCCCTGTTGAGCTCATGGGTGTTGTTCGATCAAACCTATTAAAGAACTGGTTTAGCTCGTTTGCCCGTTCCAGAGTCCCCTCAACAGCCGCATTTTGCTGCTTGTAGCCGGTTATCCTCCTAAACCCCCCCCCCCACACCTCTTTTGAGCTGTGAGCCTTCAGTCCTCCCTCCAATCTGTCCTTGTATTTGAGCTTGGCTGCCCTCAGCTCCTTTTTCAGCTCTTTTTGTGCTGCCCTGGCCTCCTCAATGTCCCCTGCCTTAAACACCCTCTTTTTCTTGTATAGGAGAGTTTTGATGTCTCCGTTAATCCATGGTTTATTGTTAGGATAGCATCGTACCCTTTTGGTAGGCACAATGCTATCCTCACAGAACTCGATGTAGTCTGTCACACAGTCCGTAAGACCTTCGATGTCCTCTCCGTGGACACTCTCAAACATCCCCCAGTCAGTTGTTCTAAAACACTCCTTCAGCTCCTACTCCACCTCCTCTGACCACTGTTGGATGGTCCTGGTGGTGAATGGTAGTCTTTTAATAATAGGCTTGTATGTAGTTACAAGCCTAATCAGGTTGTGGTCAGATGCCCCTAATGGAGGGAGGGGGGTAGATCTGTAAGCTTCTTTTGTGTTGGCATACACTACAGCATGTCCAGAATTTTATTTCCCCTTGTTTTGCAGGATACATATTGTGAGAAATTTGTCAGGGTCTTCGTTATTTTAACGTGATTAAAATCCCTGTTGATTAATACAAATGAGTTGGGATGTGTTGTCTGTATCCTAGCAACGGTAGAGTGGATGACGTCACACGCGTGCGGCGCCGCTGCGCTTGGCGGAATGTAAACAGTCACTGCCACTACATGTGAGAATTCTCTCGGGAGATAGTACGGTCTCAGTCCTACCACCAAAAGTTCTATATCTATGTGTTCCTTGACCGTAACATGTCCGGGATTACACCACTTGGAATGAATGTAAACAACCACTCCGCCGCCTTTCCGCTTACCGCTGGCTTTGTTTCTATCGGCTCGTACCATGGTGAAGCCATCCAGTTCCACCGCACAGTCTGGGATATTTTTATTCAACCAGGACTCCGTGAAGCACAGCAAGCTGGACTCTTTGTATTCCACTTGGTTTTTTACCAGGGCCGAAAGTTCATCTGTCTTATTGACCAGCGATCTGACATTTCCCATGACGACGGAGGGCAGGTATGTTTTCTTATCGTTGTTCTTTCTCCTTTCTTTAACGATGGATCCAGCTCTTGTGCCTCTCCTGTGTACTCTTATCTCAGCTGGCAAGTCCCTCGGAGGAGCACCTGCTCGACTCCTGAGGGCAATACGTTTGTCATGACTGTATGTTGTTAGTCCGCCGGTCCGGTCCATTGTTAAAATCCGAGTTTAAGAAAGTAAAAACACATTAAAAGGAGTTAAAAGAAGTTAGGATAGTGTTTTTAAAAGGGTTAGAGCCAAGAGGGAGTCGCTAAACCCAGTTAAAACAGTAAATTAGACTAAAAACAAGTAACACTGCAGAGCTGTTTGGACAGGCTGCCACCTCAGCGGCGCCAGGTGCACTAGAATAGTAGCGTGTACAGGCAAAAAACAAACATGGATTATTGTAATGTGAGTCCAAAATGTGATACTGAGCTACTTTTTTGGCATATACAGTACATAAAATCTAGCCAACGCTATCCACAAACACACGTAAAAAAAGGGCTTTTTGACCAGAACTGCGACAAGGGTGACTGGATTTTTTTTTTTACAGGTATGTAAGGACCTGTACGGCCCTTAACTCGATCAGCGCCAGAGGGATATGTCTAATGTGTGGTAAAAGGCCAGCGTTCTAAAGTATAGGAATACGTGGCGGTGTTTGCAGGGCTATAACTATATTATATATATATATGGATACAAAACTATGGCCCATTTGACATTGAGTATCTATCGTTCAATATGTGAAAAAGAAGAAAAAAATGTCATCCATACGTTCCCGTTTTATACCGTGGTGAATATAAGTATGGTTTTAGAGCGGTCTAGGGTAATTCATGGGAGGCTGGTAATAGCCCCCAACGTGTATTATACTAAATGCATTGGCGTTACGTCCCTACACACACTACAATAAAAAAATCAAATGCATATGATACAGTAGGTATTATGTTCCATCATGAATGCATGAAAGGGTGGGGGGGGGGGTTAATTTTTTTATGCTTTGATCGTCACCAACGGAATACGTTATGGACTAGCGTTACACACATACGCTTGACTTGACTAGGATGTGCCCGAAAAAGAATATTCCAATTATCTGATTGTGAGTCCTAGTATTGGTGTCGATCGTGTCGCCAACATAATCCACCACACATCATTCATCTAGAGCATTTGACGCTCCTCAAGCCGATCGGGACAACCGCTCCCCTTGCCCGACATGGAAAAGTCCGCCCGGACCTACATAATCGATGCACAGCCCAAGACACAGAGTTTCAAAGGGTGCTCGATACCGCCGCCTGGTAGGATGCGGCCGGTATTGCACTTTTGGGATCTCAGACTCATTCCCTATGATAACACCACCACCCTGGATGCGTCCTATTTTTCTACAACGGAGTTCGGCGATTTGCGAATCTGATTGGCCACTGACGTTTCTGGTCATGTGACATGTGCGCCCAATAGCGTGACGAGCTGTGTCTTTGCCCATTTCCGCGTCGAACAGCCTGCAAAGCACCTGGCGTTCTATCGCCTAACCCTAACCCTAACCCTAACCCTAACCCTAACCTTAACCAACTTCGAAAGAGTGCCTAAGCTTAACCGTCGGAATCAGGGCAGGCGTTCTATCGCCATGCTCTAAGACAAACTCTAACCTTAACCGACTTCGAACGAGCGCCTAAGCCTAACCAGTGTAGAAACTTGCGGTCCCACGATTGGGCGTACATGTCACATGACCAGAAATGACACTGGCCAATCAGATTTGCAAATCGCCGAACTCCGTTGTAGAAAAATAACAGGCACCCTGCGTCGATAATGAATTGGAAATATTGAATAAATATAAATAAATAAATAAATAAAGAAATAAGAAATAACAATGAAAACCTGACTTTTCTCGGGTTTGGCGCTCAAGCCAAACCTTAAAATGTCTTATATAATATATAATATTATATTAATTATATAATTCATCCTTTCCTGTGGAACAAGTTAATTTCTGAATAAAAGTTGAACACCATATTATTATTATTATTATCATTATCATTATTATTATTATTATTATTATTATTATTATTATTATTATTATTATTATTATTATTATTATTATTATTATTATTATTATTATTATTATTATTATTATTATTATTATCATTATTATTATTATTATCATTATTATCATTATCACTATGTAAGATATCTAGTGTACTACACCATGTAGAAAGCACAAGTTGTCAGAGAAGGTTGATTTGCATGCATTGGCCCCTTATTTGTTTTTGTTTCCCCACAATGACACGCAGACAGAACACCTTGTGAAAACGCATGCTGGAAAGTGAATGGTTCACGTTGCATCACTTTTACATATTGGTTAGTCAATTTGCAACATTAAGGCTTGACATTTGACTAACCTGTGTAAGCAGATATCCTTCTAGCTTCACCAAGCTTTACCGTCTCTGGCTATGAGAGTCAGAGTCACACTCCTATGCAGAGCTATCTATATACCTGTACGTCACAGCCTGCTAAACAGCTCTGTCCGAGAGAGACAAAATTTTTACCAAATGTGTCTACAATGTTGAATTGGGTGTATTCACAGTATCACAAATAACCAAACATTAAGCTTCACTGAACATTTGAGTTATGCAGTGATGTAGTTATCAGAAAAGTAAACAGACTATAGTGCTATGTCTTTTCTGCCAGACCTTTATGGCTGCGCTCATCATCGCTTCCATGGACACCGTGAATAAACAAGGCTGCACAGGCGCCGTGAAATACAATTATTTAACTATTTACAACCAATTTTCGGTTCTTATATGTAAAGGGACTAAAATATGGGGGGAACAATAATATAATATCATTTATTCAGTATGTTGAAGGAGAATAATGCAAGTATTGGTAGCACTGGTTAGTTTACTGCCTCTTTGGGCAGAGATATTTGACAACTTCTGGGGTTTTATTTAGTGACATTTCAGATAATTTTCCTATATTTAATTTGACATGAAATCAGACAAATTCAAATCAACATAGGGATTCTAACATCACAGTAAGATACCGCAAGTTCAGTGAAGTCAATATCAATTGTTTCAGGAGAATGATCAAAGATGCTCATTGGGATGATGTGTATATTTTAAGGCTGTCAAAGTTAACGCGGCGTCGCTGTATTAATGCGTTAACGCACAATTCTATTAACGCCACTATTTTATTTAACTCACGATTAACTCTTTAGAAAATGTTTATTTATTTAAATAAAAAAATTACTAGACTTCACTCAGGTGTATTATTGATACTCTCATTGATACTATGTTTGTTTCTGACTCAAAGGGTGTGTGTGTGTGTGTGTGTGTGTGTGTGTGTGTGTGTGTGTGTGTGTGTGTGTGTGTGTGTGTGTGTGTGTGTGAGAGAGAGAGAGAGAGAGAGAGAGAGAGAGAGAGAGAGAGAGAGAGAGAGAGAGAGAGAGAGAGAGAGAGAGAGAGAGAGAGAGAGAGATGGGTGAGAGAGATGAGGAAGGAGCAAGAGAGCTGGGAGAGAGTGTGTGTGTGTGTGTGTGTGTGTGTGTGTGTGTGTGTGTGTGTGTGTGTGTGTGTGTGTGTGTGTGAGAGTGTGAGAGAGGGGGGGTTGGGGGGGGGGTTGTGAGTCCTCAGCCCTTGTGTGGGTGAATGTAAAAAGTTCCTAACATTTTCTTTCCCCTATTATTTCATGCACTTTATTCATTGTTTTAAATTATTATTTTCTTTTAAGTTATTTTGTGCATCACTCTGTTTTGAATTTGATGCAAATTTGCAATGCATGAGGGGCATCCTTTTGTGTTAAATGGCTGCATAAAGCAAGCATTTGTTGACTCGCATGTTGATAAGAGTATTAAAACTTGGAACTTGAAAAAGATCTGTTTAAGGTAGATAAAAAAAATGCGATTAATTTGCGATTAATCGTGAGTTAACTATGGACAATCATGCGATTAATCAGATTAAATATTTCAATCGATTGACAGCACTAAAGGATGCCGCTAACTTGGCATACCAATCATTCTTTTAAACTTTTTTGAATATATTTGATCATTGGAGTTCAAAACCCAAGAGAGGCCTTGGTTCTAAATCAAAATCAAATTAAATCATATTTATTTGTAAGGCCCGACAACACACGTTAATGTCCCCATGGGCCGGACACATCTTCTTTAAACAAGTCAAGAAGAAACATCACAATAAGTCAAGAACAAAACAAGAACACCATAAGGTCCACATTTTTTTAAATAAATGCAACACTCCCAGACATACCCCACGTGAAGGTAAGGAAAAACTCACTAAAACCTAGCAATAGAAAAAAATGCACCACAGGCAATGTGGAGGAGAGAAACCTTAGAAGGGCCATTCAAGGGGGGATCTCCCTTCTTAGATCTCGGTGATAGTAGTGTTGCAATAAAACAGGCGAACAGTTGGTAGGCATAGGCATGCACTCATATGTGTAGTGAAACACAGATAAGTGCATGCGATAGCAACTGAACATTTTGAAAAATTAAAGATAGAGCTGATAGCGGATCTATTTGAGGCACAGGGGCGGCGCAAAAACTAAACTAAATCTCCGCTGATTTCGGTGCCCTCAACATCCTGATCCTACTCGATCTCAGTGCAGCCTTTGACACAGTGTGTCACTCCATCCTCCTCCAAAGGCTGCACCAACTGGGTGTTGAGGGCACAGCACTTGACTGGTTCTCCTCCTACCTCACAGACAGACACCAATTCATCTCCCTCTCCGGCCACACCTCTTCCCCCTCCCCAGTCACACAGGCCCCCTGCTCTTCATATGCTACATTCTCCCCCTTGGTCACATCATCCGTAAATACCACCTCAACTTCCACTGCTACGCTGATGACACCCAAATCTACATCAGTACACAATCCCCCCACAGCCCACCCCTCAGTCACATCGAATCCTGCATTACCGAACTCCAAACCCGGATGACTCACAACTTTCTCAAATTGAACAGTGACAAGACGGAACTTCTCATTATTGGTGTAACAGGGAAGCCCGTGGGTATGTCCACAGTCACGGAAACAGGTGTGTTGACGAGTGACTGTGGCAGTGCGGGCTGGTAAATTAAACTCACTTCCCCATAACAGGGTTAACAGACGCATAGGTACGGTAGTTAGGAGTGAATTCACTTCTTAGTGCAGCGGCCTGTGTCGTCGCCCGCGGACGCGGGAGCCCCCTGTTCGACTCCCCCTCGGGACATTCTCATTTAACATCAAACACAACGCAGACCAATATGATCCGTCACAGTGGTGCCCAATGACCCGGATGTCCTGAGGGGCGTGAGTTTAGGGAGGTGAGTGTAACGGGGAAGCCCGTGGGTATGTCCACACTCCACAGTCACGGAAACAGGTGTGTTGACGAGTGACTGTGGCAGTGCGGGCTGGTAAATTAAACTCACTTCCCCATAACAGGGTTAACAGACGCATATTCTCATTTAACATCAAACACAACGCAGACCCAGTATGATCCGTCACATTGGCACCAAAACCACCCTCACCAGATCCGGACCCATCACACTCACCATCAATAACTCCACCATCACCCCTCCCCCTAGTCCGAAACCTTGGTGTCCTCCTCGACCCCACCCTCTCATTTGACCCCCACGTCTGCTCCATTGTAAAAATATCATACTTTCACCTCCGCAACATTGCTAAAATCCGTCACTGCCTCTCTCCCCCTGCCTCTCCCCCCCTGCTGCTGAATCCCTCATACACGCCTTCATCTCCTCCCGCCTGGACTATTGCAACTCCCTCCTCACTGGCATCACCTCCCGCTCCCTCCATAAACTGCAAATGGTCCAAAACTTAGCCGCCCGCCTCCTCACTAACACCCGGTCCCGTCAACACATCACTCCTGTCCTCCACTCTCTCCACTGGCTCCCGATCAAACACCACATAAACTTTAAAACACTACTCCTCACCTTCAAAGCCCTCCACAGCCTGGCCCCCCCCCACCTGACTGATCTCCTTCTTCCCTACCGCCCCACCCGTTCCCTCCGGTCCTCCTCCACTGCCTCCCTCACTGTCCCGACATCCAAACTAAAAAACGTTGGTGATCGGGCCTTCTCTCGCACTGCACCCCGACTCTGGAACTCCCTCCCTCAGTCCATCAGCGACTCCCCTACACTCTCCACCTTCAAAGCTCGCCTCAAAACCCACCTGTTCTCCCTTGCCTTCAACCCCCCCCCACCCATAACCCCCCTCCCCCCTCCAACCTGATTGATGTCTGTCTCCTGCCGCTCTCTGTCTTTTTGTGCTATCTCATGCTGTCTTCCCTGTTCCCCCCATGGTCTCATGTTCCTTTTGTTTTTGTTTCTTTGTTGTTTCTTTGTTTTTGTTTCTTTGTTTTTACTTTGCTCCCGACTATTGTCAGCGACTTTGGGTCATTGAGAAGCGCTATATAAATTAAATGAATTATTATTATTATTATTAAACCCTGGTTCTCTTTGGGATTATTGAAATCTTCCATTAAAAAAAAAAAATTATATAAAAGATACTTGTCTAACACAACACAGAATAATGCTGACGACTCTCTGCGTAGGAGAAGTCTTGTCGCTTTAGAGTCATTGTTTCAAGTTCATCGTCATAACAACATCACTGGAACACGATGGACTAATGACAAGTCTCTAGTTCCCTTGTAAGCACACGCACATTTAAATGTTCTAGTACCACACCTGACATGCACATTTAAATGTTCCAGTACCACACCTGATAAGCATTTTAAATGTTCCAGTACCACACCTGACACGCATTTTAAATGTCCCAGTAGCACACCCAACGCACATTTAAATGTTCCAGTACCACACCCAACGCACATTTAAATGTTCCAGTACCACACCCAACGCACATTTAAATGTCCCAGTACCACACCCAACGCACATTTAAATGTTCCAGTACCACACCCAACGCACATTTAAATGTTCCAGTACCACACCCAACGCACATTTAAATGTTCCAGTACCACACCCAATGCACATTTAAATGTTCCAGTGCCACACCCAACGCACATTTAAATGTTCCAGTACCACACCCAACGCACATTTAAATGTTCCAGTACCACACCCAACGCACATTTAAATGTTCCAGTACCACACCAAACGCACATTTAAATGTCCCAGTACCACACCAAACGCACATTTAAATGTTCCAGTACCACACCAAACGCACATTTAAATGTTCCAGTACCACACCCAACGCACATTTAAATGTTCCAGTACCACACCCAACGCACATTTAAATGTTCCAGTACCACACCCAACACACATTTAAATGTTCCAGTACCACACCCAACGCACATTTAAATGTTCCAGTACCACACCCAACGCACATTTAAATGTTCCAGTACCACACCCAACGCACATTTTAAATGTCCCAGTACCACACCCAACGCACATTTAAATGTTCCAGTACCACACCCAATGCACATTTAAATGTTCCAGTACCACACCCAACGCACATTTAAATGTTCCAGTACCACACCCAACGCACATTTAAATGTTCCAGTACCACACCCAACGCACATTTAAATGTTCCAGTACCACACCCAACACACATTTAAATGTTCCAGTACCACACCCAACGCACATTTAAATGTTCCAGTATCACACCAAACGCACATTTAAATGTTCCAGTATCACACCAAACGCACATTTAAATGTTCCAGTACCACACCCAACGCACATTTAAATGTTCCAGTACCACACCAAACGCACATTTAAATGTTCCAGTACCACACCCAACGCACATTTAAATGTTCCAGTACCACACCCAACGCACATTTAAATGTTCCAGTACCACACCCAACGCACATTTAAATGTTCCAGTACCACACCCAACGCACATTTAAATGTTCCAGTACCACACCCAACGCACATTTAAATTTTCCAGTACCACACCCAACGCACATTTAAATGTTCCAGTACCACACCCAACACACATTTAAATGTTCCAGTACCACACCCAACGCACATTTAAATGTTCCAGTACCACACCCAACGCACATTTAAATGTTCCAGTACCACACCCAACGCACATTTAAATGTTCCAGTACCACACCCAACGCACATTTAAATGTTCCAGTACCACACCCAACGCACATTTAAATGTTCCAGTACCACACCCAACGCACATTTAAATGTTCCAGTACCACACCCAACGCACATTTAGTTTGGCAACAAGGCGGGTTGAAATATCTTTGGGCAAAGACAATCTCTACAGAGTGGGAGCAGTTGAACAAAGACCATTATGGGATGGATAAAGTTAGGACATCCACCTCGATGAGAGCAGGGAGTCTGCGGGAGGGGCAGCGGTCTGCAGCACGAGGGCCGCTTAGGTGCCGGCTGGAACGACTTCACTATCCCGACTCTCCTGATTGACACAATTGCTCCTGTCATAATAATGAGATGGGTTTGCACGCGTGTGGGGTTGAGTTTCAGCAGGAACGAAGGAAGCCTTCCAAGGTATGCAGTCAGTGTAGGTCGGTTCATGGGCAAACGCACACAGTACAGGAGAGTCTGAAGATTAATGAAAACCATAATAACACATGAAAACCGCAATGAACTGAAAGCGGACACTGTAACTACAACGCAGTGGTTGATTTCGGATTTAGTTCGACGCGACAGAATGTTCCGTCGCAGACCGTGTAACGCCGTGTAATTATGTATCAGCAATGCATAGTGTTGTGATTGGGACTGTTCACCAGCCCACATTGGATTTCTGAATACAGAAGTCACCGAGGTCAACATATCGCTGCCTGCCAGGGACAGCATGTCACATGGCATCTCAGCAAAAACCTCAGCCCGCCTCACACTCAACCACCCAACTTCTTTTTTTTTATCCACTTTTTCTCCTTATCTTCTATTTTTCTCCCATCCCAATTTCGTGTTTCCAATTCTCCCCTCCCCTGTCTTGAACGTTGCTCGACTATGCCCCCCACTGGTCGGTTGTAGGGAGGATAGAAGCCTTGCATCACGTGTCCCCTCCGGTACACGAGGAGGCAGCCTGTCACATCTTTTCACCTGCCAGCGCGGACTCTCAGTGGCGAGGTGTAACGCATGGGAGGCTCACACTACCCCCGCTCTACTTCCTGTCTCTGCTGTGCTGGCGTCCCCCAACCGACCTGTAGGAGTCGCTGTCCACAACGTCCAAATCCCTACCCATCGACTTCCACCCGCTGGCTCTGCCAATTGAGCCAGTATGACGGCCGGCCCAAGCCGGAGGCAATGCTGACACCCGGATTCGAGACCGGAGTCTCTTGCATTGGTGACGAGCGCAATCTCCGCTGCGCCACCCAGCCCCCCGCTCAACCACCCGACTTCTGAAGCAACGCCTCGGCCCGCCTCACACTCAACCACCCAACTTCTGAAGCAACGCCTCCGCCCGCCTCACACTCAACCACCCAACTTCTGAAGCAACGCCTCCGCCCGCCTCACACTCAACCACCCAACTTCTGAAGCAACGCCTCCGCCCGCCTCACACTCAACCACCCAACTTCTGAAGCAACGCCTCACAGCCCGCCTCACACTCAACCACCCAACTTCTGAAGCAACGCCTCCGCCCGCCTCACACTCAACCACCCAACTTCTGCTGAAGCAACGCCTCAGCCAGCCTCACACTCAACCACCCAACTTCTGAAGCAACGCCTCCGCCCGCCTCACACTCAACCACCCAACTTCTGAAGCAACGCCTCAGCCCGCCTCACACTCAACCACCCAACTTCTGAAGCAACGCCTCAGCCGCCCGCCTCACACTCAACCACCCAACTTCTGAAGCAACGCCTCAGCCTCCGCCTCACACTCAACCACCCAACTTCTGAAGCAACGCCTCAGCGCCCGCCTCACACTCAACCACCCAACTTCTGAAGCAACGCCTCAGCGCCCGCCTCACACTCAACCACCCAACTTCTGAAGCAACGCCTCAGCCTCCGCCTCACACTCAACCACCCAACTTCTGAAGCAACGCCTCAGCGCCCGCCTCACACTCAACCACCCAACTTCTGAAGCAACGCCTCAGCGCCCGCCTCACACTCAACCACCCAACTTCTGAAGACTAATTCCAGCGGGATAGAAGGCCTTATTTTGTCTTTAATACACTCCAATGACAACACTCAGATTTGGAAATGCTTAACATTGCAACTTGCACTTGATTTTGGGCAAAGCTCCAGATTCTCCCAGGCATCCGATAAAGCCTGCTTTGACATTTGAGACGGCGGGTAAGATACACATGCTTGGCTCCGCAGCCAGACACTTAAAGGCCGCTTTCAAAGGATCCTTCCCCACCCCCTCCTGGGTATTTAAAGATGAAATGTAAGGTGAGCCAGTGATCCTATGATACACATACACACTCTGGAATGATTCCATACACGTAGACTAGACACGGGGCCTCATTCAAAACGTATCCTCCACCACTCGCTAGTCACAAGGTCAAAAGTAGTTCAAGACTGAGGCATGATTGTAAAGCAACAAACGACTGACGGTGCACAACGAGTTGTGAGAATTATATAACAATGGGCCTCCTGAGTTATTGCACACTTTTGAGTCATCCCCCCAACAAATCAGTGGAAGAAATGACTGAGGCAGTGAACATCATCCACAGTGTTGTCTTTGCTCAGAGTTCTGCAAGCCTTCTATAGCGTTTGTGATTATGAAATGTTTTTGTAGAACCGCTTGGTAACGCTTACCTTTAACTGGACAACATTCATAACACTCGTTATTCATCTATTAATGTGTTCTTCTCATGAAATGAAATAATAAGGTATATTGACGCCACACCTTCTTGTGTATTTTTACGATAATAGGTGGATATACACACTAGAGAAAGAGGTTGGCATAATGAGTGTGACTGTGTTATGACCCTGCTATTTCATTAATAGATGTGTTATAAATGTGTTATGACCCTGCTATTTCATTAATAGATGTGTTATGAATGTGTTATGACCCTGCTATTTCATTAATAGATGTGTTATGAATGTGTTATGACCCTGCTATTTCATTAATAGATGTGTTATAAATGTGTTATGACCCTGCTATTTCATTAATAGATGTGTTATGAATGTGTTATGACCCTGCTATTTCATTAATAGATGTGTTATGAATGTGTTATGACCCTGCTATTTCATTAATAGATGTGTTATAACTGTGTTATGACCCTGCTATTTCATTAATAGATGTGTTATGAATGTGTTATGACCCTGCTATTTCATTAATAGACGTGTTATGAATGTGTTATGACCCTGCTATTTCATTAATAGATGTGTTATGAATGTGTTATGACCCTGCTATTTCATTAATAGATGTGTTATGAATGTGTCATGACCCTGCTATTTCATTAATAGATGTGTTATGAATGTGTTATGACCCTGCTATTTCATTAATAGATGTGTTATGAATGTGTTATGACCCTGCTATTTCATTAATAGATGTGTTATGAATGTGTTATGACCCTGCTATTTCATTAATAGATGTGTTATGAATGTGTTATGACCCTGCTATTTCATTAATAGACGTGTTATAAATGTGTTATGACCCTGCTATTTCATTAATAGATGTGTTATGAATGTGTTATGACCCTGCTATTTCATTAATAGACGTGTTATAAATGTGTTATGACCCTGTATATAAGTATAATTAATGAATAGAATGAATGTGTTATGTTGAGTGTCCAGTTAATGTAAATCATTACCAAATGTGTTCACGTATACCTGTCAAACAGAGAGCCATACTCTGCAGAGATCTGTGTCTCTCCTTCAGAAACGACGGTTGTCACAGCGGTTGGACATGCGATCTGTCATTTGAGCCAAATCAAACAGCAGTCGTGTTGACTTTGGGCTCAGCACCGGAGTTTATTTTGACAGCACACGGGCTATGAAAGGCATAAATCGCCCTCCTCCAAAATGGAGATTAATATTTAAACACCATCACACAGCGCTTGTTGTTTACACAGACACATTCCAGCAGTAACAGACTTTTATTTGATATCCCTATCACATCATATCACTCTCCTGGGGTTAGCCTGTTCACGTGGAAGAGATATACGACACTCTCCAATAGAACACTGCATCTGGGGTTTCCTTGTGCTTTCATTGGCTTCGGGATGATCATGGCAAGGTGCACGACGCACTTACTCGCTCACTTAAGTATTGGCGATTAATGTCGTGCTGTCATGTCACGCCAATGATCTGCCCTACAGCCACATCTAAAGTGGTCATCACTTCTCTAAATGGAACCTCACGCCCCCATAACAGTAAGTGTAAGTGAATGTGATGAAAATAGAGTTGTCAATGTTTTTGTAAAAGCTTGTAATAACAAGGGCTGAAGTGCTAGTGTCTGGGAATGCAGTCTGCCTTCTATATAAAACCATCCTGGACATGTGTTGGACCGACAGACAGAAGGCTGGCCCGGTTGTGTTGGTCCATCGTTCTGTCCCATCTGGACTACACCTTGGTGTAATTAAGGGCAGGCCACAGGGATCGCATGCTAGAGAATGATGTCATAGCCTTGACCTTTCCCTTTAATCCGGCTGGCACAAAACGGCATGTTGGAGAGTCTGCCCACTCTATGTACATTGTTACGCTTATCGCTTAAAATGTCTACGCTTCATTAACACCCATTTTTTTGCCTTGCAAGAATACTACCGCGCTGGAACTGTTGCAGTGGACTAACGATTAGACCCCAAGATGGGTATTACTAATGCTGCCTCATGTTGGGACAGACTTAAGTCTCTAGTCTGTCTACCTCCATGTCTCTGCCAACAGATTTGAATGGAGTGATCCGTCTGCATAGTGAGGCATTGTCACATTACAGCGTAACTATGGCACACCTGGGCCTGGCCTCAGCCTGGATTTATACCTCCTGGTACTCAACTGATCTCTCTGAGAATCTCTCTCTCTCTCTCTCTCTCTCTCTCTCTCTCTCTCTCTCTCTCTCTCTCTCTCTCTCTCTCTCTCTCTCTCTCTCTCTCTCCTATCTCTCTCTCTCTTTCTCTCCTTCTCTCTCTTTCTTCTCTCTCTCCTCTCTCCTTCTATCTCTCGTTCTCTCCTTCTCTCTCTTTCTTCTCTCTACACAGTGTGGTCACATAATGTCACAGTGCAGTTACACATAATGTTACAGTTCAGTCACGCATAATGCTATAGTGCAGTCACTGAGATCACATGTACACACACACACACACGCGCGCACACACACACACACACACACACACACACACACACACACACACACACACACACACACACACACACACACACACACACACACACACACACACACACACACACACACACACACACACTGTGTGTTTGTGTGTGTATTGATCACCATATTGATCATTCCAGAGAGAATTAGAGGCTGGCCTAAACATAGGGGAGAGGTATTCAATCGATGTCAGGAATTAAGCCAGCTGTAATTAAATTCCTGAAGTGGTTTTTGAGGGTCTTGTCTCTGGGTCTAATGGTACCATTGTGTCTAACTACAGTATGAATACACAGAAAGGCTACACATACAGTACAGTAGAAACAAACAGAAAGGCTATAAACAGTTTGCTGAGACAGTATGGAAGTTAACCTCAACATTGTCTCTGTGTCATATTTTCTGTAGTTTGACAGTATTTTCAGTCATGGTGCCGGCCTTTGTATGAATAACCTCTGATACAGCCATGGTAAAGGTAATGGGTCACCATGGTACCACGTTTGCACCTAAATAATACCAATGGTAAACCTCATCGTCATCATTACTGTCACAAAGGATTACGAAGATACAATGATTTGTAAGGGAATATACTGTATCATTGTTTCTCAGCTTGGCTTGTCAACACCGGTCTGCAGTGGTTGAAAAAGTACACAAATTGTTTACCTTAGTACAAGGTGTTTATTGGCCTTTTACACATTTTTCTTAGAAGTTCTTCTATTTCAATGCGTGTCACCAGACACAATCACAACTGTTTGTCTCTCTCTTTCTCTGGCCCCTTCTCTCTTTCTCTCTCTCTTTCCCTCCCTCTCTCTTTCTCTCTCTCCCCCCCCTCTATTTCTCTCTCACCACGTACGTATGTGACGTGTTCACCTTCCTTATCAAAAACCTTATTGTGCTCATGAATATTTGAGAGCATAGTGGCGATGGAGAGAAGGGAGCTGAGGGGAGGAGAGGAAGGAGGTAGAGTTACACAGACGTACACTGAGAGGGCCTGGATCTGGCCACAGACAGAGGTCAGAGGAGACTATGTGCAATGTCATCCATGGAGGGAGGCTGAGACCTGTAGCTCCACATTAAATCAGAGCTAATGATGCTAGCATCTCTACTAGGGGTGGGAATCGTATCGTATCGATTCCCCCCCCCCCCCACCCCTAATCTCTACCCTGTCCTGCTGCTGTTGTTACCCCTATACAATACAGGACTGGTAGCACTGTATTGTTTTGTGAAATGGAATTAACATTTTGTCAAACCAATACAACTGATAATACTGTGTATGATGATAATAGTATACAGACATAAGGCCGGCTGTCACAAAACAGTCACATCTAGAGACCTCAGAAGAAGCTTCTATCCCCAGGCCATCAGGCTGCTAAACGAACAATAAACACTATGCAACAACCATCAAATGCACACAGCACACACACCCACACGCACACACTCACTTAAACAAACAACACACTGCAGCACCCACTTTCAACCCTTTGGATCACACAAACACACTTTATATTTATTGATAAAGGATTTGCACTACAACTCGTACACCTACTGTAAATTGTACCTAAATTGCACCTCATCCCATTCCTGCCTTGCACTATATAGTATTGTATATTAGTACACTGCATAGTATTGTATATTATATGGTAACTCAGTTACGTCTATTCTGCATCGAACATTGTACATATGTCTATACTGAACACTGTGACCTAATTTTTTTACTTCTAATTTACATGCTATACTATGTTATTTTATTTCATACTTGTCTTGTCTTGCACAGTCTCTGGAGCGTAACAGTAAGAAGCATTTTGTATAAAAGTATTCTGTACTTCTGTATGACAACTATTAAAGAAACTTGAACTTGAAACTCAAAACCTACTCTAGCGAGGCCTTTAACCTTGAACTGGAGAGTCTGGACTGGTCAGATGAGCTCAATGGTACACTGGTAGAAGAAACATGGCTTGGTTTCAAAACCAAATTTTCAACAACACTAAACGACATGGCCCCCCTAAGAACCACCAGGGTAAAAGAATCGCGCTGAGCCGTGGATGCACTCCGAAATATTGGCCGCTATGAAAACCAGAGACAAAAAATGCTCTGAGTTTCGTAAAAGTCTGTCAAAGCTTACAAAAAGCACGAGCAAGGCGGTTAGGTGGCCGAGCGGAGATTGCGTTCGTCACCAGCCCCGGAGCTGTGAGCTCGAATCCAGCTCACAGCTCCGGGGTTGTCACCAGCTTGGCTGGCCGTCTGCACTGATACAATTGGCTGTATCAGAGGGTGGGAGAAGCTGGCGGGGTGGGTCCGGGTCGTTGTAAACAGCGACTCCTACAGTTTGGTCGGGGCGCCTGCTAAGCGCGGATTGGACGTGAGGGGGATAGTGTGGTCCTCCCACACGCTACGCCCTCTCAATGAGAATCCGCGCTGCCAGGTGAAAAGAAGCGGTGATTGGCTGGACGTGTGTCGGAGGAAGCACGTGGTAGCCTCCACTCTCCCAGATGATCTGACTGTGGGGGGTAAGTGCGCAGCGATCAGGAAGGGACTGGGAAAAAAGAAAAAAAAAGAAAAAGCAATGAACTCCAAGCCCACGTGACTGAACTTAAACTGGAAAGAAACAGACTAAGAAACGACGTAAACTCCATGATCAAAACTGCAAAAAAGAACTTCATCAATGCAAAACTGAGGAAAACAAAAACAAGCCATGTGAACTTTGGAAATTAATCAACAATCAACTAGGCTGCAGTAAAAAACGTAAAACCAGATTCTCAAACATAAACATAAAGACGGACAACACACTCATCACAGACAAGCTAGATGTAGCCAATTACTTAAACATTTTCTTCACAAACATAGCCACAACACTGGTAAACAAACTACCCTCCCACTCAGGGCATTATGGGGTAGAACACATAGTAGCTTACTACAAAAACCTAGGGGTCCGCAAAGACGACTTCAAGCTGGAAATGGTAACAACAGATGAGGTACTCAAAAAACTGAGCGCCCTCCAACCTAACAAGGCCACTGGCCATGACAACATCCCCTCCAAATTCCTCAGAGACTCAGCAGCCGCCATCACCCCAGTCATCACACACATAATAAACCTCTCCATAAAACAGGGACACGTCCCCAAGGACTTCAAAATTGCGAGAGTGACCCCTCTGCACAAAAAGGGCAGTAAATTAGACCCAGGCAACTACCGCCCTGTTTCTATTCTTACCTCCATCTCGAAAGTCATGGAAAAAATAGTCTACAAACAGGTTGAAAAGTACCTAGCGGAAAAAAATCTAATCTACGAATTCCAATCTGGCTTCAGAACATCCCACTCCACTGACACATGCCTTCTCTATTTGAACGACCACATCAAACAAGAGGTAAATACTGCGGCATGGTCATGCTGGACCTACAAAAAGCCTTCGACACTGTCAATCACTCCATTCTGATTGACAAGCTAAAAACAATGGGTGAGCTGGATGCAATCCTACCTGGAGGGGAGAGAACAGATGGTGGCGGTAAATGGTACCCTATCTCCCCTCCTCACAGTGAGCTGTGGTGTTCCACAAGGAAGCATACTAGGACCGCTACTGTTCCTAATTTATGCAAATGACATGTCGTCAGCTTGTGACTGCAACTTGTTCTTGTTCGCAGACGACTCAGCCCTGCTGGTCTCTGACAAGAACAAGTTACAGGTTGAAAAAACCCTCAGCTCGGAACTAGGCAAAATCTGCATATGGCTCGCTGATAACAAACTATCATTACACATGGGCAAAACAGAGTCCATTCTCTTCGGTTCAAATAACAAACTCAGTAAGACCGACGGCTTCTCAGTTACAGTGGGTGAAAATATTGTCACAAGGAAAGATGAAATTACCTACCTGGGTTCCATCCTAGAGGCTAATCTTTCCTGTGACAAAATGGCATCCAATGTAATAAAAAGAGTCAACCAATGAACTCGATTCTTGTACCGGATCTCCTCTCTGGTAAACAAGAATACCCTGAAGACTCTGGCAGGAGCACTCATACAAGGGTACTACGACTATGCTTGCACCTCATGGTACCAAAGCACCTCAAAGGCGCTAAAAACAAAATTATAAACATCTCAAAACAAACTGGTCAGACTACTGCTTGACCTTACTCCTAGAACCCACCTCACCCCTGCCCACTTTGACAACCTAGGATGGTTTAGAGTAGACGACAGAGTACAGCAACTTGCAATGGGCCTGGTCTACAAGATACACTACACGACCAAAGGTACCCATGTACATGTCAAAATACTTCCCAAAGGTCAGTGAATACCACAATCACAACACCAGAGGGAGCTCCACAAATCATGTTAAACCCAGATTCGGCTCAAACAAGGGACTAAACACGTTTCGCAATTATGCCACATCAATGTGGAACGCCCTACCCAAAGCTGTAAAGGAATGTGAATCACTACCCACTTTCAAAAACACTCTCAAAGAACACCTACGGGAGACTGCAATCGAAACTGGCCCATGTAAATGTCCTAACCCAACCCCCTCCAATGTACAGTAAATTACCAAGTATGGTTTTGTCAATATTCCAATGTACAGTTTTGCTTGTACAGTTGTACAGTGTCCCCCACCCGCCCCTCCTACCCAAACCCCCCCCCCACCCAACCACCTCCAATGTACAGCCCCACCCACCTACCCAACCTCCCCCAATGTACAGTTTTTACGTCAAATGTATATACTCCTTTTCTGGACTCTTTTTGTATCACAAACAGTACTGTATTTGCAAATCTGGTATGTAATAAATGTCTAGATGTAGCAGTACTGTCTATCTGTATGTCATGTATGTCATATATGTCCTGATGAATTGAAAATGGGGGACCCTGATGTAAACAAGACAAAAGTAGTTTCTCTGGTCTGCATCCCCTTAACAATTGTGTGTATTGAAGCCGTACTGTATTGTACCCATTCTGCAATCTGTTAATAAAGTTTTCAATCAATCAATCAAAACAGAGTAGTTATTAGTTTAATTTTAAAGAATGATAATTGTCTCCCCCTTCTCTCCATGTAAAAGAACATGACTTTATTATTTTAATGAAGTGATACTTTTTTGTATGGAGGCAGCTTGTTTAGTAGTCTGCCAGCAGTCAGTACCTCTTCTTGGAGTGTGTTTTTTTATTCTAAATTAATTTCCTTTGACAGCTAAAACTTCACTGGGAAATGTGTTCTGTACTGAAAACACTTCTTGTTTCTCACACTCACTTCTTTGCCTTTATTGCCCTTCTCTCCACCCTGCTCAGCAATAAACTCCCAACCAAATCAAAAGTCGTTTCAGGCAGGCTGTAAAAAAAAATACAAATAAAATAAAATCGAATGGGTCCAATCAATTGTGTTTATAAGCCTGAAGTGAGCACAGCTTAGTTTGCTCGGAGCAGCAGAGAGCTATCTTGAGGGAGAGGATTGTAATGCCTGTGGTTATTTAGTCATTATGTACATCTGTCAGACTTTTAGTTATCTCGTAATGACAATCACAAACCACCCCAGACAGACCCAGACACTTGGTGGGCGAACAGAGACAATGACATCATGGACTGGGTATCGTTGGATTTGACCATCTTCAATACCGGTGCCAGTGTCGATACCTGAGATTCACTACTACAATTATCTAAATGACACAAAGATCGACGCCCCCCAGATCCACACAGCAAGTTGGGTGAGAATCTGGTGAACAGGCTGGGGGGAGTAGGGAAAAGTATTTATTTAAATGAAAAAAAAATGGAGGGAAATACAATATGGTCATAGGTCCTTATGATAAATATATTGTCTACGGATTTCTTTGACCTGGGCATTCCCTGCAACAAAGAGAACATCTCCCTCCAGTCAATGGTCTCTAAGTCTAACTACACACCCTCAAGACCCCTACGCTCTGCACCCAGTCCTCTTCAGGCTCTCTCTCTCTCTCTCTCTCTCTCTCTCTCTCTCTCTCTCTCTCTCTCTCTCTCTCTCCTCTCTCTCTCTCTCTCTCTCTCTCTCTCTCTCTCTCTCTCTCTCTCTCTCTCTCTCTCTCTCTCTCTCTCTCTCTCCCTCTGTATCTTTTATTTACCTCCCTGCGGCCTTTATCTTTGAGGTGGAGGGAGATATGAATGCTTTACATCCTGACATAACTTCCGATGGGTCTCTCTCTCTCACTCTCTCATCGCTCTCTCTCACTCTCTCAATCGCTCTCTCTCATTGTCTCTCCCCCTCTCTCTCTCTCCCTCTCTCTCTCTCTCTCTCTCTCTCTCTCTCTCTCTCTCTCTCTCTCTCTCTCTCTCTCTCTCTCTCTCGCTCTCTCACACTCTCACACACAGTTTCTCTCTCTCTTTATCCCTCTCTCTCTCACACACATTTGTTCTCTCTCTCTCTCACACACACTTTCTCTCTATCTCCTTCTCTCTCTCTCTTTCTCCCTCTCTATCTCTTCCTCTCTCTCTCTCTCTCTCTCTCTCTCTCATCTCTCCTCTCTCTCTCTCTCTCTCTCTCTCTCTCTCTCTCTCTCTCTCTAGCAAGCTGTTTATACTGTTTTCCTCTATGAATGTAAGCATGTTGTGGTTACAGTAACCTGTGCCTAAAGGTAGAATATCTAATGTCATCAAACAGCGACCTCTAAGCAAAAGAGACACTCTTATATAAATTAGATGCAGTGCCTTATATAAGAGACTATTGTATCAATGTAGTACCAATGCAAATCAGTTCATCTCTACGCCCTACAGTATATTGCACCATCAGATTATTTTGTAGGATCTTTTCTGGGGCCTCTGACTAACTAGGAACTCATGTACCCATGGCTAATGCTCCAACAGCCATATCTCTCATATGAGGTCAGCTAGTTGGTAGTTCCCACTAGGGTCACGGCAGTGAGTGACCTTCAAGTGTGGACTATCCAGGTCCTTGTAAGGCTGTGGGGCTGGACGCTGGGCGAATAGGGACAGCCTGCCGGCCACTGGGACACTGAGGAGATGACAGGTGCTGGACAGAGAGGGACACCTGTTTGGCCATTTGCTCATAGGCTCTGCTACCCGGAGGCTGTGAGCACAGGCTGTAATGTTGGCTGGACACGGTGACCCAAGCATGGCATCCAAGGTCTACAGTATGTATTACACTGATGATAGCGAGGGTTTCAAAGAGACGGGGGATGAATGGAGGACAACTTTGCTTACCTTGCCAGAAATCTTGTGTAGCAAAGTAAAGTAGTTAACACTTAACCTTTTAGGGGACACAGAGACAGAGAGGAAAGGTTACCAGTTCAGCCCTTTACGACCCCACACCCATGATACGATGTAATGACAAAAAGAGAGTATGACACAGTCATAGTCAGCTCTATGAAGCGTTTGACAGCTTCACACAGCGCATGAGCTAACCTGCTATCTGATTTTTACTAAGGAAAAAACACAGAATAGAGAGGGCTCTCTAAGAGCCCCGGTCCAAACTTACACATGTGCTTCTGTGGCCAGTCCAACCCAGTTGTAGGTCACATGACACACACAACCCATCATCACCTACAAAAAATGGCAAAAACACTCTACAGAGGAACGCCGTTTTTCATAATGAGAGAATACATAATTCTCGATTAGTATCGGCCACAGGCCTTGCTAAGCACACACGAAAGCGACCAACAATCTTTTCTCTTAGGAAAATAAAGGTTCTCCAGCAGATTTAGCACAACCTTAGCAATCAAGCTAAGGGTTACATCGTATCCCTACCACACATTGACACAATGTAGTGCAACAACATGTCCACTCTGATAGGAGGATGAAGAAGTCCCCAGGGAACCGGGGGGAAAAAACACAATCCTCCTACTTTACCCTTAATACGGCCAGTTAAAACAGGAAAACCTGTTAATATGTGAACACACTGTTTATTGTCATTACAGGCTGAGAAAAGAACCATTCTTTACTCATTTGTCACTAAGCATAGCTTCATAGGTTAGTTAACCCCCTTAGTTGTGAGTACACGGTACATATAAACACACATGATGTTTCTCACACAACAACCAGATCATTTTCACATCTGTAACAACAACCCGATTTGCACGGAGAAACTAATTACCAGTGACAAGACAATTCACACATAACTCGCGTCGTATCCTAAATGTATTGCAGCAACACACGTTTTTGGAAAACATCGTTATTTACAAAACATTTAGAAGGTAAAGCCAGAAGACGTGTATAAGGTCTGGCCAAACCTTGCCTACCCCGGAGCGTAGATCAACGAAGTGCAGTCTCAAGGCCCCGTAGTAAACACAGCCGTCCTGTGTTGCCGACCCGGCCAGCGTCACCGCTCCAACCCGTCGCTACGGTCCCCTTTGTTGACGCAATCCTTGCCGTCCTGGCTCAGGGCAGGGTCGACGAACATCCCCTGTCAAAGATGACATCGTAGTCAAGAGTGTAAAACATGTTATAATCAAAGCACGTTCAACAGAGTAGCATTAAGCTAACGGCCGCCCTAACCGTCGGACGCTACCGCCCCCGCCCGCGAGACGCCGACCGAACGCCGCGCGCGACCAGAGAGTAGCTTCGAATCCCCCCCGCCTCTCCCCGTGAGGGAGAGGAGAGTCGGGAACCGCGGCGGCGCGCGAGGTGCCGGAGCCACCCCGCGCTGGACCTAGGCCGATAGCAGCAAGCTAACGTTCCCCAGCCTAACCTAGTAGGCCACCTAGTGATCACAGCAGGCTAGCGCCGCAGCTAACAGCTGACTGGCTAACAGTAGGCCACCACTAGCACGTAAACTAAGCAGCTATCACCTGAACGTGTACACAATGATATAACACTCACCCAGACAGGCCGCCGTTCTGAAACCCTCCTCACTTTTTAAGAGAAAAGATAAACAAGATGTTAACACAGTTTTACAACGTGATTTTACCACACCCGACGGAGCCAGCACAATACCCAACTGGCCTGTGTAGCTGACTTTGAACACAGATCTTCCGCTATCGAACATCTATGCCCATATCTCCTCGTGAGGGAATACTCTCATTTGGATATGAAAGAAGGGGCCTACACGGTGACAGAGATATATCCAGATATGACCCTGATGTAAACAAGACGAAAGTCTTTCTCTGGTCTGCATCCCCTTAACAATTGTATGTATTGAGCTGTACTGTACTGTACCCATTCTGCAATCTGTTAATAAAGTTTTCAATCAATCAATCAATCAATCAATCAATCAATCAATTCAATCAATCAATCGTCCAGAAAACACAGGGATCACCAGTGTTAATGGTCGTGGCCCACTAGTTAAAACTATAATGGGCTTCAGACCAAGGTCTTCTGTCGCCTAAGAGGCTGAACAAAGGACCCTAGCCTGGGGCCGGTTTTCATAAACATTGTCAATTAGCCCCCATAGCACTAACAGACAAGTGGAGCCTGCCAGCAAAACATAACTCACCAAACCCGGAACCCACCGCTTCTCACAACAGCGGCGCGTCCTACAGCCCAGCTGTGTCTTTACCGCAACCAGCACACAGCAAGGACTGCAGTTGGAAAAGCATGTAGCGGCGCAAACTCCCAATACGAAAACCGGTGGAGGATTTTTAGAATGATCATCATCTTCCAGACACTCCAGTACGAAGACAATATCGCCGTATTTTCTCGAAAATAGTGAGAGAGAAAATAAAGATATGATGTCAACGTATCCTTGTTTTCCAACTCTTCTCCTACCATCACATCACTTCAAGTGTGGGGATCTACCGAGGCACTTCCTTGTGGTGAAAGCGAGAAGGAGGCGAGTGGGTGGCCCCACCCCTGCTTATATGGGTAAGCTGATAGGGGTGTGGTCAGACAAATATTGGGATTAAAGGTACATTGTGGTCTTTATTCAGTGCGTGTGCACGTGTGCGAGGACAGTGCAGAGAGTGACGCCGAGCGAGAGCTAATACGATACAGAACCTTTCACTACCACACTACAAAGGGTTAACCTTTCACTACCACACTACAGAAGGTTAACCTTTCACTACCACACTACAGAAGGTTAACCTTTCACTACCACACTACAGAACGTTAACCTTTCACTACCACACTACAGAAGGTTAACCTTTCACTACCACACTACAGAAGGTTAACCTTTCACTACCACTACAGAATGTTAACCTTTCACTACCACACTACAGAAGGTTAACCTTTCACTACCACACTACAGAAGATTAACCTTTCACTACCACACTACAGAAGGTTAACCTTTCACTACCACACTACAGAAGATTAACCTTTCACTACCACACTACAGAAGGTTAACCTTTCACTACCACACTACAGAAGGTTAACCTTTCACTACCACACTACAGAAGGTTAACCTTTCACTACCACTCTACAGAAGGTTAACCTTTCACTACCACACTACAGAAGGTTAACCTTTCACTACCACACTACAGAAGGTTAACCTTTCACTACCACACTACAGAAGGTTAACCTTTCACTACCACACTACAGAAGGTTAACCTTTCACTACCACACTACAGAAGGTTAACCTTTCACTACCACACTACAGAAGGTTAACCTTTCACTACCACACTACAGAAGGTTAACCTTTCACTACCACTACAGAAGGTTAACCTTTCACTACCACACTACAGAAGGTTAACCTTTCACTACCACACTACAGAAGATTAACCTTTCACTACCACTACAGAAGGTTAACCTTTCACTACCACACTACAGAAGGTTAACCTTTCACTACCACACTACAAAGGGTTAACCTTTCACTACCACACTACAGAAGATTAACCTTTCACTGCCACACTACAGAAGGTTAACCTTTCACTACCACACTACAGAAGGTTAACCATTTCATTACCACACTACAAAGGGTTAACCCTTTCACTACCACACTACAGAAGGTTAACCCTTTCATTACCACACTACAAAGGGTTAACCCTTTCACTACCACACTACAGAAGGTTAACCTTTCACTACCACACTACAGAAGGTTAACCTTTCACTACCACACTACAGAAGGTTAACCTTTCACTACCACACTGTAGTGTGGTAGTGAAAGGGTTAAGCCAAGAATCTGCCTTTTCAAATGTCCGTCTTAGTAACAATAAACAGCCTCTTCGTCTGTCATGTGAGCTTTTTGCCAAAGAGACCGTATTCTTTATTCTTTATTTGGATCCTCATTAGCTTCCACAAAGTGGTCGCTAGACTTCCTGGGCTCCACAGAAAAAGGACAACAATAAAAACAAAACAATAATTAAAATCACACTGTATCAATAAAACAGAAAACTCAAAACAGGCCATCATAAAATAAGTGAAATAACTCTACATACGAAATGATAAACAATAATGACTTACAATGAAAACAAAAACAGCAATAACCACAATAACATCTATATGAGTCACCAATTTCTGTTTTAGTAACCTTTTCAAAGAAAATCGACTTTTGGTTTGTCTGGTGTTGATGCGGAGCATATTCCAGGCAGAGGAGGCTCTATATAGTATTATACTCATGACAAAAACCAGTATATACTCGTTTTTCACAAAGGAAGGTGTGGTGTATTATTCCAAATAACATTCTGCCTTTTAATTTAGCCTCCACAGTTAGCCATGATCAGTTGACAAATTCAGTTGACAAATTGAAATTGTAATTAATTTACCGATGAAAGAGCACTCATTCCCAATGCCTGGATCCAGCTCTATTAATAATCACTCACGTTTATTTTCTACTCATAATCACTTGAACATAGTAACAACATACATACTATTTTGAATGTTATACATGAATGAATGATCATTGCATTTATATACTGTAGCACTTTTCTAGACACTCAAAGCGCTTAAATTAAATGAGGGATTTCAAAGGTTTAGCCTTGCTGTCTGGGGATACCTTCCTGAATTCAGTAGCGATTGGATCATCCCCTGGACCTTGCTCATCCTAGTTTGTTTTGTTCCTGGCCACTCAGAGTAGTAAAGAGTTGCTTTACTCACCTTGATACTGTACATGGTCCAATCAGAGTGCTTGATACCTGAAAGATCTAAATAGCAGGTCCAATCAGAGTGTTTGACACCTGAAAGATCAAACTAGCAGGTCCAATCAAGAATGTTTAATACCTGGAAGATCAAACTAGCAGGTCCAATCAAGAGTGTTTAATACCTGAAAGATCAAACCAGCAGGTCCAATCAGAGTGCTTGATATCTGGCAGGTCCAGGCCTCAATGCATGAAAGATCAAACGGCAGAAGAAACACAAGCACATCACATGAATCTCTAAATTCAGATATGAGTGAACATTTAAATGAGAGCTTCATGGGGCTTCAGGGAATTCAGGCAAATAATATAATGCCCTCTTTTATGTATTGCCTCTCCTCACCCCCAGCCCCTTCAAACTGTGAAGAAAATTTTATTGAACCGGAGAGTGAATTGCCCTCAATTGAATGAAGCGATAGACTTGTTTTGGTCTTATAACAGCCCCTCAGACAGAAGTCAGGTCATCCAACAACAGGACTGGCTATGGAGCAAATACACTGAGGTCCACTGACTGAACGTTGCCTGCGGCCCTGAATCACTAGACTAGAACATAAATGTTGATGATGAAGAAGATGAATGTCTGACTAGAATGAAGTGGTTACTCATAAGCCATTTATTTCTTGTGATGTAACATGATGGGGAAATGATCTTATAAGCCTTGTGGTTTGTTGGACCTCCGCAGAAATCCACATCTGATCAGGTATATGACAAAGAGCCTTAGATGTTTCATGTTCCACCAAGGGCTTTCTGGGGGCGACATGGTTGAAGCATGATTTAAGTTTAGCTCGACAGAGTTCTGCCTTTTGATGAGACCATTAAACTCACGCCTCTCTTTCAGTGTCATCACATTCTGTATTAATCCACCCAGCGTGTCCAGTCCAAATAAGTAAATACCCCCATTTATATTTCGTTAACACTAGGGCTGTCTTAAATACTTCGAAGCTTCGTTCGATGGGCATGGGATTCGAATATGAAAATAAAATTCTATTATTAAAGAAATATATATATGATTTTTTTTGTTTCGTTTTTTTGTTGCAAAATCAACTCTGCCTCTCTTTGTTAACTACAACAAGCAATGCTGTTTGTTATTTAAGATGAGGTCGTACTCGGCACTGACAGATTTGTGTTCATTGTGCTGCTTTTATAAAGCCTCAAATGACTGCTTACAATATTTCATGAAAGCAAAGTGTTTCGTTTGTCTAAGATTTAAAAAGGTTTAAACTTTACAGCACTGACAAAGTTGAACAAAGTGCTGTACAAGTTCTCACAACATAAAAAAAATAAAATAAAAAATTCGAAGCTTCGAATTAAAATCGAATCTCGGCCCCGAAGCTTCGAATTCCAAAAAAAAATCGAAGGTCAGCCCTAGTTAAGAAGTCTGAAGAACGGCCATAATGACTTGTGGCAGTAGGTCAGGGAGGGCTTTTTGGTCACAGCTCTCGACACGGATGAGTTCCTTCGGTCCCATCGAGGCTCTACAGTAAACAAGGAGACACACCGTCTTCTCCGTTTCCGAGTTTGTGAGTTTGACATCCTTGTTTTGTCTTGTCCGTCGATGTTTCACCACAGGCTCTTAACAAGAAGGAACACAGAGGCTGCGATAGTCCCGACACCGACCCCTCTTACATCCTAACCCCTCACACCGAAGAGAAATACAAGAAGATTAACGAAGAGTTCGACAACATGATGAGAAATCATAAACTCGTAAGTAGGCTACTCAAAGTGTTCTCCTCATGTGGATTCATGGCAAAATTGTTTCATGTTTTTTTCTTTTCCTTTATTTTCTTTAACGCTTTCATTACCACACTGCAAAGGGTTAACCATTTCACTACCACACTACAGAAGGTTAACCTTTCACTACCACACTACAGAAGGTTAACCTTTCACTACCACACTACAGACAGTTAACCTTTCACTACACCACTACAGAAGGTTAATCTTTCACTACCACACTACAGAAGGTTAACCTTTCACTACCACACTACAGACGGTTAACCTTTCATTACCACACTACAGAAGGTTAACCTTTCACTACCACACTACAGGTTAATCTTTCACTACCACACTACAGACGGTTAACTTTTCACTACCACACTACAGACTTAAAGGAAAACTCCAACATTTTGGGAAATTAGCTTATTTAACATCTTCCCTGGAGTTAGACAAGAAGATACATACCTTTTTTGTCTCTGTGCGTGCATTTAGCTTTGGGAACAGTCGCTCCGTTAGCATAGCTTAGCTTCATCACTGGAAGTGAGGCAGGACAGTAGCCTGACGTTCCCTACAGGTTTGTTGATATTCTCATTCCTTCAAAGGATCCGAACCGATTGAAGTTCATGGATACCATGACTTAAAATCCTCTTACCTTGACGATTAAAAGCCTCCCCAATTTAGAAAACAGTAATCCAATGGCTGGTATTGATAATATACTACTAACTACTGGACGCTCTGAGCTAACCGGAGCTAACACAGAACAGGATAGTAAAGCAAATATAATGACTTCCTTTCTGGGGTTTTCAAAATAAAAGTGCAACGTTTATAGCAGCGGAAAACGTTTATTTTGTACATTATCGAACGTTAACACGAACCTAAACTAACTTTAGGTTAGTTGTAACGTTAGTTTAGGTTCGTGTTAACGTTCGATAATGTACAAAATAAACGTTTTCCGCTGCTATAAACGTCGCACTTTTATTTTGAAAACCCCAGAAAGGAAGTCATTATATTTGCTTTACCATCCTGTTCTGTGTTAGCTCCGGTTAGCTCAGAGCGTCCAGTAGTTAGTAGTATATTCATGGTATCCATAAACTTCAATCGGTTTGGATCCTTTGAAGGAATGAGAATATCAACAAACCTGTAGGGAACGTCAGGCTACTGTCCTGCCTCACTTCCAGTGATGAAGCTAAGCTATGCTAACGGAGCGACTGTTCCCAAAGCTAAATGCATGCACAGAGACAAAAAAGGTATGTATCTTCTTGTCTAACTCCAGGGAAGATGTTAAATAAGCTAATTTCCCAAAATGTTGGAGTTTTCCTTTAACCTTTCACTACCACACTACAGACGGCTAACCTTTCACTACCACACTACAGACGGCTAACCGCCTTTAGTGTGGTAGTGAAAGGGTTAATGTTTTTTGCTTTTCTTTTTTTTAATGCAAGATGACACTTAGAGCAGCACTATGGGACTTCTTCTTTAGCAAGCTAAATCAGTTGGGCTGATTTGAAACAAGAAGGAAACTCTCCTAACACTGGCATGACCAGTGCTGTGAAATCCATAAAACTCTCTCTTGAAGAGCATAACGACACACAATCAAAAAAAATCCTTGCTTGAAGAAATTACTTTTTCATAGCAGTTTTCTCTTACCAGCCATGTTTAAACAAGCTGTGGTTTAACAAGGTGTGGTCACCTCTCACGGTCACAGGATGCCAATATTCCATAGTGCAGCTTTAATAAAAAATTGCCATGTCCTTAGTCATGTGTTTTGTGTTTAGTCACAGTCCTGACAAAATGACAAACCTATTTTACCAAAGGAAATTAGCTACTACAGTAGGTCAGCCTTTATCAGAACTGAAATATCTACTGGTATACTATCCTTACTGTGCATAACCTCAAAATCACTTGATTCAGTTTTCTTGTTACAGCAGTCAGCTTTTATTCATATATATCTACTATGCTTTTCCATGATGCTGAACTAGCTTGGTGTACAAACGTGACCTAATTTCCTTGAGGTAAAATGTTATGTCAAATGTCTACCAGTCTTCTTTGTTCACTTTTTTTTTATATATATTTTTTATCTCAGGCTTAACTTGAATTAATTTGTTTGAATGGAACACATGACGGTGGCCATCACTGTGTGGCCGGCTGAACGGGTGTTGTCTAAGGGCGCTTTCACATATAGTTTTGGTGGACTCGGTGCAGACTCGGTGCGGTTCGGTGGGTGAAGTTGCAACATTGTTGCATTCTTCATTTGGTTCGTCTGCATTCACATTGCAATTTGTCAAGCGCACTAAACGTTCTGAACAATGTCACGCGGTCGAAAAGGGCGCTCGTCTATTGGACACAATAGAGTGGAAATGTGTGTGTGTGACTGCGAGCCCTAACATGTGTGCGCGCGAGTGCGTGTGTGTGTCTGACTCCAGATCAGCGGAGGCGGCACAATTTTCAGTCGGTGGTAGGGTGACCAGGTGTCCCACTTTTGGTTGTACTGTCCCACCATTTGACCGAATGTCCTGCGTCCCGCATATTGAGAGGATGTCCCTCTTTTCGAAGCAAAAAAAAAACATGGGTCTAAAAGCCCCTCCCTACAGTAAACGTAGCAACCCGCCTCTTGTCCACACACATTGCTCTGCTCGTGACGCTACCTCATATCGCAGATCTGATTGGTTAGGTAGTAATTTAGCGCTCTGCTCGTGAGAGTCGTGACTCATTTCCTATATTTGGTCCGATGAAGCGAACCGAGACCTACGTTTTCAGGCGGACCAGAGTTTGCGTGTTTTTGTCCGCACCAGAGTTGGACTGAGCATTCACACCACCCCAAAAAAGCGAACTATCCGAGAAAACGAACTCTGGTCCGATAGTCGGGACCAAACAGCTCTGATGTGAAAGCACCCTAATTTGGGGTTTTGTCATGTTAGTCACATGTCATGTCAACTATTATTGTGATCAGTATTCAATGACGCTCATTTGAAATCACTTGCGATTGCCTCTGTTATTCTGCTATTGACCAACGTCATAATGTATAGTTCTATAATTGATATCAAGTTCAATTGTGTTCTCCCCTCCAGCCCGCGGGCCTGCCCCAGCAGAACTTCATGCACGTTGGCTTGCCCGTGTCCAGCCCCGGCGGCCTGGCCTACAGTCCCGGGGGCTCACTCAGCTCCCAGCAGGCCTCTCAGGCTCTGGCTGCAGCCACAGCGGCCCTCGCCGACAGCGGGATGCTCTCCGCGCCACACGCACACCTCCAGAGGAACCTGGCCTCACCGCAGCGGCCTACGAGCGCTGGGAGCACAGGTGAGTTTGTGTACCGTATGATTGTGTGTGTGTGTGTGTGTGTGTGTGTACCATATAATTGTGTGTGTGTACCGTATGATTGTGTGTGTGTGTGTACCATATGATTGTGTGTGTGTACCGTATGATTGTGTGTGTGTGTACAGTATGATTGTGTGTGTGTGTAACGTGTGCTTGTGTGTGTGTGTACCGTATGATTGTGTGTGTGTGTACCGTATGATTGTGTGTGTGTGTACAGTATGATTGTGTGTGTGTGTAACGTGTGCTTGTGTGTGTGTGTACCGTATGATTGTGTGTGTGTGTACTGTATGAGTATGTGTTTGTTTTTGTGTGTGTACCGCATGATTTTGTGCTTGTGTGTGTTTACCGCATGATTGTGTGTGTGTAGGTACTGTATGATTGTGCGTGTGTGTGTACCGCATGATTGTGTGTTTGTGTGTGTGTACCATATGATTGTGTGTTTGTGTGTGTGTACCGTATGATTGTGTGTGTGTGTACTGTATGATTGTGCGTGTGTGTGTACCGCATGATTGTGTGTTTGTGTGTGTGTACCATATGATTGTGTGTTTGTGTGTGTGTACCGTATGATTGTGTGTGTGTGTACTGTATGATTGTGCGTGTGTGTGTACCGCATGATTGTGTGTTTGTGTGTGTGTACCGTATAATTGTGTGTGTGTGTACCGTATGATTGTGTGTGTGTGTACTGTATGATTGTGCGTGTGTGTGTACCGCATAATTGTGTGTTTGTGTGTGTGTACCGTATGATTGTGTGTGTGTGTACAGTATGATTGTGTGTTTGTGTGTGTACCGTATGATTGTGTGTGTGTGTGTGTGTGTACAGTATGATTGTGTGTTTGTGTGTGTGTGTACCGTATGATTGTGTGTGTGTGTGTGTGTGTGTGTGTGTGTGTGTGTGTGTGTGTGTGTGTGTGTGTGTGTGTACCGTATGATTATGTGTTTGTGTCCGTCTGTCGTGCATTATTGCTCAGTTTCTCATACGATGATTTGACCAACCAAAGATTAAAAAAACAAAACAATGAAGGCCGAAGTCCCGCCTCCAGCCCTGCTGTAGTATTAGGGGGGGGGGGGAGGGGGGGGGGGTTCCCCAGAAGCTGTGTGGAGCTGGGTCTAATGAAGCGTGCCATGTTATCCTGATCCAACTGTTCCGCCCATACGGGTGGGCCGGGGCCTGCAGATGGCTCATCCTCTCCCTCTCTGCCTCCCCTCAGGTGGCATGCAGAGCAGCAGCGAGCTGGCAGTGCCCAACGGATCTGGCACCGGCCCAGTGGGTAAGGCCCTTAGGAGGACTCGGCCATGCACACACACGCACACGCACACATACACGCACACACACACACACACATACACATACACGCACACACACACTCACACACACACACACACACACACACACACGCGCACACACACGCGCGCACTCAAACACACGCACACACACACACACTCAAACACACGCACACACACACGCGCACACTCAAACACACACACACACACGCGCGCACGCACACACACGCGCACACACATGGAGGATGGCTGTATGAATTAATCTTTACGAATCAGAATCACTTTATTCACCAAATACAATCAATGTACAGGAATTTGCGTCGGTGGTTTTGTTTCAGAGAAATATCGACAACACAGTACGGTATATACTGACACAGTCATACCATATACAGTAGACTATACACGCTACATACATACAGAGCAATAATAATCATCACCGAGGAGCTTCACACCGCATCTGATTCAGTTGTGCTCTCTAAATTGAGGATTTAAAAAAGAGGACCCCCCCCCCCCCCTTGTGCAACGTTAGCAGCGGTTGTGAATGTGGTCCCCCCCCTGTCACCGACGTGCACAGCAGCACCGTTGTGCACGAGGAGCAGTTGATAGGAGTTGATGTGTTGGAGTGAGAAGTGAGCAGCTGCTGCTCTAGCAGCCATACTGTTGTCCTCACAGAGCCGCTCGCTCGCACGCCACCAAGGACTCCTCCAAGGTCGCATTACCAACTGTTCCATCCTGGCACACACCAGCGCTAGCCGGGGTCAGCTTTCTAATGGCCCACCGTGTCTGTGTGTGTGTGTGTGTGTGTGTGTGTGTGTGTGTGTGTGTGTGTGTGTGTGTGTGTGTGTGTGTGTGTGTGTGTGTGTGTGTGTGTGTGTGTGTGTGTGTGTGTGTGTGTGTGTGTGTGTGTGTGTGTGTGTGTGTGTGTGTGTGTGTGTGTGTGTGTGTGTGTGTGTGTGTGTGTGTGTGTGTGTGTGTGTGTGTGTGTGTGTGTGTGTGTGTGTGTGTGTGTGTGTGTGTGTATCCTGTATGTACTGTATGTGTGTGTGTGTTAGAGCTGTCCCCGAAGCCTGTTTTGGGGCTTCAAACTTCGTCAGGGTTTTTCGAAACGGACGTTCGAACCTTCGTTTTTAATCATTCAAAAAAAGATGATAAATGTTTTATAAAAAAATGTATGACGAGTCATATACTATAATAGTATAATACTATAATATTAGTGTAGCTTAATCTTTATATGCAACTGTGAAGAGAAAAAACCGATTGGTTTAAAGAGAATGAATAGACACATACAAAATATATATATTAAAAAAGAAAATAATAATAATAATAATGAATACAAAAATATATGGCGGCTAAGTGGCGCAGTGGGCAAGGCGCTCGCCACTAACGCAGGAGATGCTGGGTTAGAGCCCAGCTCTCTGCGTTGCTTCCGGCTTGGCTGGTCGTTCATACTAATATAATTGGCAGTATTAGGGGGTGGGAAAGCCGGTGGGTGGGGATCGGACGTTGTGGACAGCGACTCCTACAGGTCGGTTGGTGCGCCTGTACAGCAGAATCAGGAAGCAACGGGGGCAGCGTGAGCCTCCCACGCGTTACTCCTCGCCACTGAGAGATCGCGCTGTACAGGTGAAAAGATGCGACAGCTGCCTCCTCGTGTACCGGAGGGGACACGTGATGCAAGGCTTCTATCCTCACTACAGCCGACCAGTGGGAGGCATAATCTAGCAACGTTCGAGACAGGGGAGGGTAGAATTGGATAATACGAAATTGGGATGGGAGAAAAATAGAAAATGGGGAGAAAAAGTAGATTAAAAAAAAATAATATATATATATATATATTTAATTTGAATGTTGATTTAGAATTCAAATGCCAACGTAACGAACGAAGGTCCGAACGTTCAGGCTCAGCCCTAGTGTGTGTATATTCTGTTTGCACACTGTGTGCGTGTGTGTGTGTATATTCTGTATGTACTGTATATGTGTGTATATTCTGTATGTACTGTATGTGTGTGTGTATATTCTGTATGTACTGTATGTGTGTGTGTATATTCTGTATGTACTGTGTGTGCGTGCGTGCGTGCGTGCTCCATACATTTGTCAGATGTCTGCTCGCACCCTCTCAAAGTCTACGGTTACTTTTCCATTCATTTGAGTCGGAGTCCAACCGCCTCGCCCTCTTTTCGTGCTCTGGCCTATTTTCGGCAAATGAATCCCACACGCCAGCAGCGCACGCCAGCAGCGCACGGCCATTACACAGTCATTCGCATCATTCTCCGGAACATTCTCCGGAGCGCTCTCTTCTTGTCAGCGCCGCGGCTCGCTACCAGTAAACACCTGCGCGGCGATGATGCGGACAGGTGCACCTGTTGGTGTCACTTCCACTTCACTCCTTGTATGGGCGGGCGTGAAGGAGGGAGTCTGCCCTGTGTTGTTGCCCCACCGGGGGGTGGAGGTGGGGGGGGGGGGGGGGGGGGGGGCTGTTGGGAGGCATGCTGGTCACGTCAGGCTCCTGGAGGGGGGGGTGTACACAGTGGCCCTGACAGCGCGGGGGTGGCCATGGCTGCTATGTGTGATGTGACGGAGAGAGGGTGGCAGGTGCAGGTTGAGCTGGCAGGTCCCCGGAGGCCTCAGTTCCGTCTGCGTTTGACCGTCAGACGTCACCTATTCCCGGGTCAAACATGTTCCACTCCTGTGTGGCGCGATGAGTTAAAGGACCTAGTTCGACAATGACGTCGGTTAGCTAACAAAAAAAACTAATGGGGATTTTGTTATTTTCATCTGCTATTGCAATGGTTGTTTGGTAAATTAAGAGACAAGGCTTAGAAATTATATTAATCTATAGATTTTTTTACAATTGTTACAACAATTGTTCTAATTTAGATTGTGTATTGTATATAATGTATATTGTATATTCCTCTTTACTTACTTTTTTACTTACTTTTTTTTACTGTATGAAGCACACTCTCAGGGACTCATACAGAACCAAGCATTTCACCGTAAAGTACATGTATTTTATTGTGACAATTAATAAACAAACTTGAAACTTGAATTTGGCACTTTACAAAAGTCGTATTCATTCAATATAGCTTGTTTTGAATGAGAACAGGGCGTGTTTACATCCCTCTCATGCGACAGCTCTGCATTCTGGTTTTTCTTTTTTATTAGGATATAATATATTTTGAACTGGTCTCAACACAAGTAGCATGCCTGTCTGTCTGTCTCCTCCAAATCACCAAAGCCAATAGCAAAACACGACTCATGTCATTAACTGAAATATCAGTTACTGACATTAGTCAAATCGGTTGCACTCCATTCGCACAGCTTATAATGCGTCACCTTCCTTTATGCAACATCTTTACTACATGAAGGACATTGTGATGTTAATTCAGCCCTGATGTTCCAAACTATGTACATGATACCAGTTGACCTCGCAGTGCACTTTTCTGCTCTCATCTTCATCTCAGGCTGAATCAGACAGACAGGATGCAGGCCGACAGTCCCTAGATCCCGGTGTCCGACTCCCACCCATCATACTGCTGCACTGCAAAGCCCACAATGCCCCAGGGCACCGGACTACACACATCTTGTATCCACCTTCATCTTGTGAATTTACCTGCCATAGCCCCGCCCCTCACAGACTTCTCACATGCTCTCTTCTCTTGTGCGGTTTTTCTCTCTCTCTCTCTCTCTCTCTCTCTCTCTCTTCTCTCTCTCTCTCTCTCTCTCTCTCTCTCTCTATCTCTCTCTCTCTCACACACACACAAGCTTTCAACAGGGAAATGCTTTTATGGAGGTTCTTTGTGAGCGCCCTGAGAAGCATCTAGATGAGCTGCCTGTGGCCCACAAGCTGCTCTGATTGAATGATGGATGAGCTAAGTGAGCTGTCAGAGCAGGTGGCGATAGTGTGAGGAAGAGTGTCTCGGAGTAAAGCTGAGTTAACCATAACTCTAACTATAGTCATAGTTAGATAGCGGTGAGAGCATTCGCCCCCATGTTGGTTCGACTCCTGGTTGGACTTTTGCCGATACATATGTAAATATATCACTCATGGCTATAACATAATGTTCATTGTGTACCTTTTTTCCTGTGGCCAATTAGTACTTTATTTGATGTTTTCTGGTGAGACTGTGTAGACTGTGCATGGAGGGCCGTGTAGACCACTGTTATTTGGTTATTTAACATAGTTTGTTACAGGGATACATGACTGAGCTCACATGTTCCTGTTTGGAAACCTCTTGCATAATGCCTCTTTTTAACCCTTTCACTACCACACTACAGACGTGACTGGTTAACCTTCTGTAGTGTGGTAGTGAAAGGGTTAACCTTATGTAGTGTGGTAGTGGAAGGGTTAACGTTCTGTAGTGATATAGGGAAAGGGTTAACCTTTTGTAGTGAGATAGGGAAGGGTTAACCTTCCATAGTGTGGTTGGGTAAAGGGTTAACGCTTTGTAGTGTGGTGTGAAAGGGTTAAAGACTAGATTTATCCTTCCGCATTCATCTCCATAACACGTCAAATACAAACGTGTCGATTAAACCGACTAATCGATTTTTCGAACAAAATCTTGTGACTATTAGTGAACCAACAACTGCGGACAGACCTTCTAATTTTCCAAATCCAGCTTGTTGTTTATCAGGTCACATGACTTGCACCCTCTTCTTGTTTCCTGCTTCCTTTCTCATTCGTCTAGTTGGACAACATGTGCACATGGCATGAGGCGGGTCTGTGACTGTTTCCATGACTGGTATCTGAGTGTTATTGTTACAGTTACTTCATACCAGTGTCCTCACTGGTGACGTAAAGGACACCCTGTCTTATACTCTGCCATTATGTAACATCAAGTGCAAAAAAGAATCTATTATTCAGAGGTATCTCTTGAAAGAAATATATAACAGTGCATATTCTATCCTGCATCCATCCAGGCCTTTGTGCAGCCAAATGTCTTTCATGAGTAGACGTTAACAATGCAGACATGAAATAGGACCATGTGTGAAGATGTTTGTGTGTAACAATTGTTCTAATGCTACCCTTATTGAGGGCCATTAGTGGAGTCATTCTATAAACCCACAATTATCCTAAACTTAACGAAAATACATGCCAGAAATGTATAGCTATAGCCTACCGTGGCAGTGTGCTAACTTAAGATAAGATAAGATATTCCTTTAATTGATCCCCTTGGGGAAATTCAGCATCATGCAGCATGGGGGGGGGGGGGGGGGGGTACAGGTAGTAAACAACACAGTGTACAGGTAGTAAAAACAACACAGGCAGTGTAAACATTTGGTCAATATGGTCAATATAATTTACTATCTGACTAGCTGAAGAAATATTCACATTATTCACAGTGTCACATAAGGTGCAGTATGCGTGAGGTAGTGTTATAATTTACTATCTACTGAGTATACATTATTCACAGTATCACGGTATCCACTGAAATATACATTATTCACAGTATCACAGTATCACAGTGTCCACATAAGGTGCAGTAAGCCTATGGTAGTGTAGGTTGTCCTCCTTGGGTTCCTATAAGTCCCAGTCGCTGTCGCTGCCCCCTGTTGTGGAGCCTGGAGGCTGCTAGTCGCTGCCCACTGTTGTGGAGCCTGATGGCCGCTGGTATGAAGGACTGTCCGAGGCGGTTAGTTGAGTGTCGTGGGGGAATGAGGTCTGTGGCTGAACGAGCTTCTCATCTTGACTAGCTCGTCGTAGAGGGGGTGGTAGGGGTTCTCCATGATGGCAGCCAGCTTTCCTTATCATCCCCCTCTCTGCCATCACCTCAAGTCTAGGTAGCTCGACTCCCACCACGGAGCTAGCCTTCCTCACCAGCTTGTTGAGCTTGTTGGTGTCCCTTGAGTTGATGTAGCCTCCCCAGCATGCCACAGCATAGAAGAGGATGCTGGCCACAACAGACTGGTAAAAAGACTGCAGCAGTCTGTTGCGCACATTTAACAACTTAACCCTTTCACTGCCGCGTGACAGCTGGGTTAACCCTTTCACTGTGACAATACAGAAGGTTAGCCATTTACTATCACACAACCGACGGCGATGCTCCATCATTAGCATCATTAGCTCCGCGGATCAGACAACATGCAGACAACATGCACAAAGCCAGTGGAGAAAAGATAAGGGCACTTACTTTATTTGTAGATGAAGTCCATGCGCCTATCCTTCTGAACAAAGATGTTGATTACTTTATTGTAAAAGGCTCTCTTGTTAGGTGTGTCCATCAATTTCACAAGTCTCTCCTTTTCGGAAATAAAAGAGCCAACGATGAAAGCCTGCTCCATTACGTCTGTATCCAGGCAACGATGTTACCCTACGCTAATTAGCTTGTTACATGTAGCAGTGATGTTAGTAGCTTAGCCACGTGCAGATGGGCTGAGCAGACAAGAGGATGTTACCCAGCCCCGCCCACTCCCTCAGTCTCTCCGCACACAGGCAACAGCGAGGGGTGGGGTGGTGGGGAGTTAAATTAATTACATTTCCTGAGTATTATTGATTTTTCCCTCTGTCAGAAAAATTCAGGGCTAGTCAGAAATCATTCAGAACTAAAGCCCTGGGAGCCCGATGTTTACGCCGCCGCTGTGTGTGTGTGTGTGTGTGTGTGTGTGTGTGTGTGTGTGTGTGTGTGTGTACGTATCTATATGTGTGAGTGTATGTGTGTGTATACAGGTATATATGTGTCAGTGTGTGTATGTGTGAGTGTGTGTGTGTATATATAAATATGTGTGAGTGTGTATATGTGTGTGTGCGTGTATATATATGTGTGTGTGTGTGTATATGAATGTCTGTGTGCATGTGTATGTGTGAGTGTGTGTGTATATATAAATATGTGAGTGTGTGTGTATATGTGTGAGTGTGTGTCTGTGTATATATATGTGTGAGTGTGTGTATATATATGTGTGTGTGTCTGTGTGTGTGTGTGTTTGTGTGTGTGTGTTTGTGTGTGTGTACGTATCTATATGTGTGAGTGTGTGTGTGTATACAGGTATATATGTGTCTGTGTGTGTGTATGTGTGAGTGTCTGTGTGTATATATAAATATGTGTGAGTGAGTGTGTGTGTGTGTGAATGTGTGTGTATATGTGTGAGTGTGTGTGTATATAAATGTGTGAGTGTGTGTGTGTATTAGGGCTGACCCCTATTAGTCGATTAGTCGACTAATCGGTCGAAAGGAGCCGTAGTCGACTAGCAAGGGACTGTTAGTCTGTTAATAAAGTTTTCAATCAGACAGATGTATGGAAAGGCTTTTATTATAACATTCGTTGTAGTAAAATCATTATGCCTCATTTAGTCATCCTGTGGAGCACTGGTCTCCTACTCGACGGCCGCGGGGAGCTAACGTTAGTAGCTTTGTTGTTGTTCAGCACACAGGACATTCACGAAGTCAAAAACTAATAGCGCTTGCCGATTGGTGCTAAGAACAGCAGGGTGGGGGCAAGCGGTGTGACGTAATTGGCAGACTCGACTGTCAATCAAAATGATTATGTTTCCGTCAGAATGAATGAATGAAAACTTTATTAAAAGGTTGCAGAATGGGTACAATACAGTACAGGAGGATGAAGACCAGAAAAAGACTTTCGGCTTTTTTACATAAGGGTCCTCCATTTTCAATTCATCAAAACATTTAGAGACATACATATATACAGTAGTTTCATAAAAATGCTAAAATGCTATTGATTGATTGATTTAAAACTTTATTAACATATTGCAGAATGGGTACAGTACAGCTCAATACATACAATTGTTAAGGGGATGCAGACCAGAGAAAGACTTTAGTCTTGTTTACATCAGGGTCCCCCATTTTCAATTCATCATATTTCATATCTAAATCATATAATATCTCATTGCTAAATACATGCAATATATAATCTAATAATATAAATCTAATATATAATATAAAAATGCTAAATGCATGGGTATTTTATTTTGTCTTTAATGTTAGCTTGCAAACTAAAATACTGTCTTGGTAAGCCTCAGAATGAATTGTTTGGGGTAAAAAAAAAAAACATTGTGATGTGTATCGTGTATCGCCGAAAGGTCAGAAAATATCGTGATATCATATTTAGGCCATATCGCCCAGCCCTAGTCTCTCCTATCCGTTGGAAACTAGCGCCTGCTCAAAAGCACAGAACCGGACGACACAAGTTATCGAAAACAACAACAACACTTCCGGTCGGGGGTTTTCAAAATAAAAGAGCGACGTCTAAAACAGGAAACACATTTATTTTGTAAATTTGTGGCACGCACTTATTTCTTGAGACGATTTCGTTTTTACGGAAACCTTTTTTTAAATGAAAAGTAATGAAAACGAAAAAGATCAAAATCGTTTTCGTCTGGACAAGGCCTAAATAGCTGCTCCCTTATCCTGGATTTGAACACTGCAGCACTCTCTGTTTCCTTGATATTGAGTGGTAGTTTGTTCCACTCCACTGCACCTCTATATCTAAATGACAATTCACCTGCCTTCCTGTTGTGCTTACAGGGGACTACATTTCTCAGGCTTCCTCTTGTGTTGTGTGTGTGTGCAATCCTTTCAAAGTGGTTGTTAAAATATGTTGGGGCTCTCCTGTTTATAATCTTGTGGGCCATCCCTAGTTGTAACTGTTTGGCTCTAGCCTCAACTGGTAGCCAGTGGGGTGGTGTAAATTGAGTCTTCCATGGGTTCTGGAGTTTAGGCCTAAAACTACTCTGATTAGTTTGTTCTGTGCTGTTTGAAGTTTATGTTGCAGGGGTTTGTTAAGGCTCCAGTACCATGAACTGATGGCGTAGTCAAAATGGCACTGGGCCAGATATGACTGAGGCAAGGGTTTTTAGGCAGTCTAAGTCCTGCTTAGCCTTATTTTTGAACCCATTAATATGGATTCCGTCTTGATGCAGTGACAACCTATTGTCTGTTAGCCAGTTCTTTATACTATCGACGTTGTCAGCTAGGATGTCCTGAATATGATTCTTGTCTTTGTGCGACACAAGAATGGCTGAATCATCAGCATATAAAAATAACGGGCTGGTGCAGGCAGCTTTCATGTCGTCAATGAAATGTCGTCAACACTCAATGTTTAAATAAAAACATGTAAGTCAACATATAAGACACTCAATCAATGATTAAATAAAAACATGTAAGTCAACATATAAGACACTCAATCAATGTTTAAATAAAAACATGTAAGTCAACATATAAGAAGACACTCAATCAATAATTGAATAAAATCAGTAGCAGTACGACAGTAGCAGCACAGTTCATTGAAGTGTTTGTGATTCTGCTGCATGAGTTTCCCTGAGCATCAAACAGCATCCATGTGAATATTGCGTTGTATAACTTAATTGGATGCTGTAGATAAGGTATAGAACTATTCAAACTAGTATGTTTACATTACATTTGATTCCTACCTGATTTAGGCAATATTCTGACTACTCTTGTAAATGCCTTAGTCTCGTAATCTTGTGAATTTAGGTCAGAATCGGTCTATGAATAACCCAATTGACACCTTCATTTCTACTCAATCGTTAGATTTATTTGCCCATATAAACACAGATTATAGACCTGCATCAACAGAGTGGTCCCCAGAACGTACCTCAGATCTCTCCTCACGGAGAAAGTAGCAGTGTTCAGCCAACACAAAATAGTACCTCAAAACCATGCACAAAAAAATACATTGCACTATAAGGATTATGCTAAATGTAGCCTTTTAAATTAAAATGCTGCCCCCATTCGACAGCTCACAGGGCATATTGTTTCCTTCCCTCTTCTCTTCTCTCAAGAGACAGCCTTTCCAAAATAAGCAGGAACCCCACAGTCATAATTCATGTCAGATGCGGCGGTCGCGGTCTCTGTGCCAAAAGAGTCGGCTAACTCTCAGTCAATTATCATGTTGTAGTAAGACGTTGTCTCTGTTACGCATCATCAAGTGTTTCCACTGAGAATCCAGTCACAATATTATTTTAGGAAGCCTGTGTTCTTGAACCTGCCAATCAATACCAATTTGTTCTCAACACGTCAATCAAACAGCCGCTCAATGTTTCACAAAAGTCCCAGTAGCCTATAGCTGCGTCAGTTAATTTATCCAAATACAGTAAAAATACAAATGTGTTACAATATGCAGCGCAGCTCCTTTGATGGAACCGCTGATAACAAACTATCATTACACATGGGCAAAATAGAGTCTGTTACAAAGGGTCAGATTAAACCGAATATATATATTTATTGCCTGAGATCCCATGTATAATATTTGTATATCGTTTGATATTCCCTGTATATTCCTTGTACAATATGCACGGAATATCCCTTTAGTCTAGCAGGACAGACCATAATATTCATTCCTCTATTGGAAGCGATCCCATGGCGCCAGGCACCGAGTAAAGCCTTGCCCACTCGAGCTGACTTGAAAGCTACCGCCAGGGACTTGCCCAAGCATGCCCGCTTTCGCCCATGGCTATGAGACCTAGAGGCGACAGAAATGAGATAGGCACTATTTGTCCACCGTGGATATAAATATGGCGCAAGAATACAGAACCCCCCTGGCAGTTCCTCTTCAGTTCGTCTTCAGTTCAGTCTGGTTCAGTTACTAAGTAAAGCCTTACCCACTACGTAACGTGAGGTATAGCAGGGCTCGTATCGCCCAAGATAGAATCGTGTTATCCTAAATACGTCTGTTTGTCGTATCGTTCTCTACATATTAGTAAACCTTCATTACGAGTCAAAGACCACGTGGAGTGAGTAATTGTGTGTCTATAATAGAGCACTTATTACCGCGTGCTAATAGTAGTAACGTCAAGTTCAACCGTGCACTACCCCGCACCGGAGGAGATCTACACCGGCGCAGCAGCACCACGGAGGACTTACACCCCACCGGCAGTGCCACTCTCCGGGCAAGGATTACTCTTCTTCATTGCTTTGACCAAGCTGCTGGAACAGAGAACCGCCTACCCCACTGCTACTGTGGGATTTACACCTGCCCGTGAGACCATCACTCAAGCCTGTCTCTGTCGTAACAGAGGCTCGACGGCTCTCACCTACACGGCGCGCATCCTGGGACCAGGTTGCCTATCCCCACTGCTCCAGGGGTGATATTGCCCCCGTGAACCATTGACTTGCATAGAGCTTTGGCCCCCTCTGCTGGCTTACAACCGGTAGTACACCCTTTCCCAGAAGATCCCTAGATAATCCTTAATATCCATTATTGATTTACCTGCACATTCTATTTGCCTTATAAGCGCATCTAAAGTGACCAAGTGATGTAACCTAATATCCCCTTTGTGTAATAAATATTGTAAACTAGTATTCTGTGTGGAAAACCGTGTTATTGTGAAGTGTCGTCATCTAGAATACCCTGTACGGTGTTGGCCAGCAATGTACAAGTCGGTAGTGATTCAATGATATCAGTACTTGATTAATACAGTCAGGGAATTGTACCCCTCAGTTACAATTGGTCCTTCGATAGCCGAGATAATAATTAGCGTAATATTAATATAATATTAATATGGAATTGGCCGATGACGAACACTCCACAAACGGTTCTCCTAAGCTAGATCGCCCGCAGCGCAGACGACAGCCACCTCCCTACCTAGAGGCATACTCTGTCAGTCCAATACCTAGCTTTAAAGGGAAGTTAAACGCGGAAAAAGTAGAAAGTAAAATTATGTCTGACCCTAACAACCAGGTTACCCCGACCACAGAGGCCCTAGTGGGTGCTAATGTAACTGACCAAGCTCACGGTGGGGACCAGGAGGGAACTGACACGACTTTACCCCCAGACACTACCCAAGAAGTAGTCCCCGACCACCCCCGGGAGGAAGACAACCCTAGAGAGACGCGCACCCAGGAGACGGATCTCCTCGGTACGCAACCGGAGAATGGATCTCCAACCAGTACTGCCGGGAGCCGATCGCCCCGAACGGCGTCTTCCCCCAGCGAGGCGGACAAGATGCTGGCGCAAGCACTCATCGCCACCCTGGCAGCCTCCACCGAACGCGATCGACTTCAAGCGCAACAGACGTGCGAGCGCGAACATTATGCAGGCGAGCGAGAGCGCTTCCAGGCGCAACAAAGGAGCGAAGACGACCGAATAAGACTGGAGACCAGACGCCTCCAGACAGAGGAGAACATCGAGAGAAGCCGCGCCGACGCCGCCCATGCCAGCGCCAATGCCCAGCGCGACGTCGAGAGAAGCCGCGCCGACGCCGCAAATGCACAGCTCCACGCCGCCCATGTCAGCGCCAATGCCCAGCGCGACGTCGCCAACGCACAGCGCGACGCTGCCTAGGCCAGCGCCAATGCGCAGCGCGACATCGCCAACGCCCAGCGCGAAGCCGCGCGCGACGCAGCCCATGCCCGGCGCGAGGAAGAGCGCGACCGGCTGCAGGCGGAGCTGATGGACAAACTGGTTGCCATGGCGACACCCGCTCACTCCGCACGGAGCTCTCAGAGGTCGTCAAGACATGGGTCTAGGACACATTCCCCTACCCGACGAAGCGACCCGGGACCCCGCCTACAGGAGGACCCTGTCCACGTCTCCGAACCCCGCCTACAGGAGGAGCCTGTCCATGTCTCCGAACCCCCTCCCCAGCCGGTCCATACGAGACCCAGCAACCGGGTAACGGAACCGGACCACGCCGAGAGACTGAACAGACGACTCCAGGTCCTAGCAGAGGGAGATGAGGAGGAAGAGGAGTGTCAAGCCGACCAGCAGCAACGTGCTCTGGCCCAGGAGGCCCAGTACAGCCCCGACCCGCAGCGACGTACTCAGGACCAGGAGGTCCAGTACAGCCCAGAAGTCAGCCCCGAGGCCCTGCGCTACAAACCCCCGACTCAACTCACGGGTGAGTTTGACGCGCCGTCAGCCCCGAGGAACAGCACCTGGGTACCCGACCTTTGGTACCCACCAAGTACCAGCCCAAGACGACACGCCGGAGGAGACTCGCCTAGGAGGCCTCTCCCCCAACGCTCACCGATGTATCAGTCACCCACAGCGTCATACATTGCCACGCCGTCAATCCCAGACTTCGTCTATGAGAATCGAGCACAGTACACGGAGCTCCGGATGTGCCTAGAGACAATGATGGTGGATGTCGCTGATGAACGCCACAAGTATGCAATATTACTGAAGCACCTGAAAGTACCGCGAGCGCACAATATAGCGCTGGCCTACGCCTCCTCTTCGACACCATACACAGCGGCCCTTGCAGCGCTGGACCAGAGATATGGACGTATATGGGATTACGTGATAGAAGAGATAAGGCATATTGACCGCCTACCCCCAGCCACAGACAATCGAGCACTGGACGACCTGTCCATCAGAGTGCAGTCCCTGGTAGGGATGCTGGGAGCGCAGAGGGAAAAGGGTAGGCATGAACTATACGCCAACTCAAATGTAGAGAGGATCTTGGAGAAGCTGCCACCCGCCCGACAGGAGCGCTTTAGGCGGCAGAGAGACCACCGAGACCCTAATGGCCCCGAACCGAACCTCCTCGATCTAGCCGACTTCCTAGCGAGAGAAGTCAGCAGCTTACGGCTAGATACATTCGGACGGAGCACCCCTGGCTCCAGAGAAGGACCCAGGAGAATAAATGATGGAAGAAGATCGGTGACTGTCATGCACCAATCAGAGTCAGTACCGCAGCACTCCAACCACAACACCCCCTCGACGAAAGAGGACCAGTGGAAGATTGAGTGCCAGTACTGTGCGGGAGAACATCGGCTCCATCAGTGCGAAGATTTCAAGAAGCTGACCACGGATGATGTGAGCCAGTGGGTCAAGGACCACCGCCGCTGCTTCCGCTGCGCGCGCAGCCACCTAGCAGCTGAGTGCCACCTGAAGAAAAAGTGCAGCAGGTGCGGTGGCACCCACCTGGAGGTCCTGCACGACATCAACAAGCGTCACCCAGGACAACAGAGTGGGCCCGTCGCGGTCATGTACCACGCCGAGGCGGTGGCACCAGAACCAAAGTTCCACCAGACCGCTCCCTTCTGTCCCGACTGCTACGGCAGACACTGGCGGACAAGGTGCGACTCGTACCACATAGAGTCTACGTCACCACCCACAGGAGTGCTCCACATTGACCAGCACAGCGAGACCCCCCGAGTGCTCCTCAAAGTGGTCAGAGTGCTCCTGAGCCACGGGGACAAAGTCATGGACACTTACGCCGTCCTTGATGACGGGTCAGAGAAGACCCTTCTGCTCGCGTCCGCTGCGGCCCAGCTGGGACTGCGGGGGAGCGAGAACCAAATGACGATTCGGACAATAAGGAGAGATTTAAAGACGATAAAGGGCGAGAATGTCTCCTTCACTATCGCAGCAAGCGGGCAGCCAGAGCGACGGTACAAGATCACAAATGCTTTCACCAGCCAAGAAATAGGACTATCACAGTACACCTACCCCATCCCACAGCTGATGGATAAGTGTGCGCACCTGCGTCAACTACCTATCCCGCTCATAGACGGCGCCACTCCGACCCTGCTGATAGGCTCCGACCATGCAGACCTCATCGTCCCGATAGACCGGGTCCATACCGGCACCCGAGGCTGTCCTGCAGCAGTCGAGACCCGCCTAGGGTGGACCCTCCAAGGCCCCCTCGCTAAATCTCTCAGCCGAACAGCAGCCACTAGCTGCCTACACACAGAAGAAGACACCGGCCTCTCCCCCATACAGCAGAGGCTATTGACATTAAGCGAGAGGCCCGTGAGAGAACCGTGGGTACCAGAGGGAGTTCGGAACTCCACCCCCCTCAGCTGCGCTTCAGACGTAGCTGACCTCGAACCCAGCACCCCAAGCGACTCCTTGACGGGGCGGCCGGGACCGGCCCCTCCTCACACGGGGTACAGAGCGAACAAGAGAAACAGACGGAGGAGGAGAAAGCACAGCCAAGCCCAGATCAAAGCAGTCTCAGGCCCGCTTCCTCCTAAGCCCCCCTTCATCCCGTCCAGTCGTCATGACCATAGACCAGTCACTACCCCGAGCTGCGTGGCCGGCCGGCTGCGTAAGCAAAGTGACCACTGGTGCCGACGGAAAGGTCAGAGTGGCAGAAGTGCTCGGCCAAGGGCGGATCTACAACCGACCCGTGGCGAGGCTGATAGAGTCGCCAAGGCTCCCCGACTTGCCTAATGACTACCACGACCCCTGACTTTGTGAACTGACCGACCCCTCACAGACATTGAGTAGTGGACAGTGCGGTTAATCTGCCCCTGCTTAGCTAATTAGGTGGGACTAATTAGGGTGCGGCTGTTACAAAGGGTCAGATTAAACCGAATATATATATTTATTGCCTGAGATCCCATGTATAATATTTGTATATCGTTTGATATTCCCTGTATATTCCTTGTACAATATGCACGGAATATCCCTTTAGTCTAGCAGGACAGACCATAATATTCATTCCTCTATTGGAAGCGATCCCATGGCGCCAGGCACCGAGTAAAGCCTTGCCCACTCGAGCTGACTTGAAAGCTACCGCCAGGGACTTGCCCAAGCATGCCCGCTTTCGCCCATGGCTATGAGACCTAGAGGCGACAGAAATGAGATAGGCACTATTTGTCCACCGTGGATATAAATATGGCGCAAGAATACAGAACCCCCCTGGCAGTTCCTCTTCAGTTCGTCTTCAGTTCAGTCTGGTTCAGTTACTAAGTAAAGCCTTACCCACTACGTAACGTGAGGTATAGCAGGGCTCGTATCGCCCAAGATAGAATCGTGTTATCCTAAATACGTCTGTTTGTCGTATCGTTCTCTACATATTAGTAAACCTTCATTACGAGTCAAAGACCACGTGGAGTGAGTAATTGTGTGTCTATAATAGAGCACTTATTACCGCGTGCTAATAGTAGTAACGTCAAGTTCAACCGTGCACTACCCCGCACCGGAGGAGATCTACACCGGCGCAGCAGCACCACGGAGGACTTACACCCCACCGGCAGTGCCACTCTCCGGGCAAGGATTACTCTTCTTCATTGCTTTGACCAAGCTGCTGGAACAGAGAACCGCCTACCCCACTGCTACTGTGGGATTTACACCTGCCCGTGAGACCATCACTCAAGCCTGTCTCTGTCGTAACAGAGGCTCGACGGCTCTCACCTACACGGCGCGCATCCTGGGACCAGGTTGCCTATCCCCACTGCTCCAGGGGTGATATTGCCCCCGTGAACCATTGACTTGCATAGAGCTTTGGCCCCCTCTGCTGGCTTACAACCGGTAGTACACCCTTTCCCAGAAGATCCCTAGATAATCCTTAATATCCATTATTGATTTACCTGCACATTCTATTTGCCTTATAAGCGCATCTAAAGTGACCAAGTGATGTAACCTAATATCCCCTTTGTGTAATAAATATTGTAAACTAGTATTCTGTGTGGAAAACCGTGTTATTGTGAAGTGTCGTCATCTAGAATACCCTGTACGGTGTTGGCCAGCAATGTACAAGTCGGTAGTGATTCAATGATATCAGTACTTGATTAATACAGTCAGGGAATTGTACCCCTCAGTTACAGAGTCCATTCTCTTCGGTTCAAATAACAAACTCAGCAAGACCGACGGCTTCACAGTTACAGTGGGTGACAATATTGTCACAAGGAAAGATGAAATTACCTACCTGGGTTCCATCCTAGAGGCAAATCTTTCCTGTGACAAAATGGCATCCAATGTAATAAAAAAGTCAACCAACGAACTAGATTCTTGTACCGGATCTCCTCTCTGGTAAACAAGAATACCCTGAAGACTCTGGCAGGAGCACTCATTCAAGGGTACTACGACTATGCTTGCACCTCATGGTACCAAAGCACCTCAAAGGCGCTAAAAACAAGATTACAAACATCACAAAACAAACTGGTCAGTCAGACTACTACTTGACCTTACTCCTAGAACCCACCTCACCCCTGCCCACTTTGACAACCTAGGGTGGTTTAGAGTAGACGACAGAGTACAGCAACTTGCAATGGGCCTGGTCTACAAGATACACTATACGACTAAGGTACCCATGTACATGTCAAAATACTTCCCAAAGGTCAGTGAATACCACGATCACAACACCAGAGGAAGCTCCACAAATCATGTTAAACCCAGATTCGGCTCAAACAAGGGACTAAACACGTTTCGCAATTATGCCACATCAATGTGGAACGCCCTACCCAAAGCTGTAAAGGAATGTGAATCCCTACCCACATTCAAAACCGCTCTTAAAGAGCACCTACGGGAGGCTGCAATTCGAAACTGGGCACCCCCACCCCCTCCTAATAGACAATCTCCTCCCCACCGCATGTATATATTCTCTCCCCGCCGTATGTATATTTCTCTCCCACCCACCCACCCCCTCCTAATGTACAGTCCCCTCCCCATCATATGTACATACTCTGTCAGGATCTAGGGGTAACAGTACTGTATATTTGAATACCGTATATGTCACAAATGTATCAGTACTAAATACCTGTATGTCCCTATGCCATAAATGTCATGTATGTTGAGTATGTCATACATGTCAATATGAATTGAAAATGGGGGACCCTGATGTAAACAAGAAAAACAACATCCCCTTAACAATTGTGTGTATTGAGCCGTACTGTATTGTACCCATTCTGCAATCTGTTAAATAAAGTTTTCATTCATTCATTCATTCATTCATTCATTCATTCATTCATTCATTCATTCGTTCATTCATTCATTCATTCATTCATTCATTCATTCATTCATTCATTCATTCATTCATTCATTCATTCATTCATTCATCCAGTACAAGTGGCTTCAGTGGAATTGCATTGGTAGTAAACAGCCTGGACCAGAGTTCATTTCCAGTCAACTATCAAGAATCCTTGTCAGCTATTGATACTGGGACTACCCTAAAATCCAGGAATGTACAGCATCATATTAACCCACCCCTTACCTTAACCCTTTCACTACCACACTACAGACGGTTGTGGTAGTGAAGGGGTTAACCTTCTGTAGTGTGGTTGTGAAAGGGTTAACCTTCTGTAGTGTGGCTGTGAAAGGGTTAAGCCGTTGTCGTGTGGCAGTGAAAGGGTTAACCTCATTGGAGACCTCACGCCCCACCTTAACTGCACATTGGATGCATTTCCATTTTACAGATGCTACAGAAATAACTCAAACTGCATATGAACCGGACGATCCCAAAGCATGTATGCATGAAAGGGGGGGGCGGGGGACGTCGTTTATTCTTATTGATGACCAAAACCGTGTTCGTCTAAGTAGCCACATACGGCTGTTTGAGTATCATAGCAAGCTCTGATCGGGCTGTAATTTACGTGAAAAAGATCTTACCATGAGCCGGTGGGATCCCCCCGAGCATTTCCCCGTTATCGATCGCCATATGGTAGATCGATATGTCCATTGGCTGATGATAAATCCCCTTATTGCATGGTGAAATCTGCAATTCGAAACGTAATCCAAGCTACAGACTGCAGATCCAGAATCGTGCTACTCAAATCTCTGTTGAAAGAAAACAAAGAGACTGATCCGTTCGCCCACAGGGGACATTGCAGTAGCGCGGTAGCGCCCCTAAGAGGATCTGGCCGGTATTGCACATTGTCCAATTCATAGAGTAGGGAAAATCTGCAGTGCCGCTCGGCGACCTTGAACAGGTTATTAAAATGGAATAAAAGCAATAACAACTTCCCACGGATATCTCCGTGATTCTGTCCACAACGCATGGATTCGAAAGCCGGATATATCTGTGCTTCGTCCCCAATGTGTTAATGAATCCATGTCAACCAGTGTTATTGGAGAAATGTCTTTCCTTTGAACCATTGTAAGCAGCGAACCGCGTGGTATGTCTCTAAATAATTACCATATTCTTCTTTATTTATTATTCTTTATTATTATTATTCACAGTAATCTTCAGTATTGTGTGCGTGTAACGTTACATGTAATCCGCGTTGGCTAGGTGTTGTTTCAGTTGTGTGTGATTGCTCTAAATGGTATACTGTGTACTGTATGTCAGCCTTTAACACTTTCCCGGCCATTTGGATGCGTCTAATCTCATGCTAGACGGCCAGCATTTCTAAACAGACTTGCACAGTCCGTGGGGCTGTTTGTAGAGCTAAATCTATACTTTATAATATTGCTATCTGTCCATTCTCATTGTCAATTGAGACCATAAACCGTCCCTTCAAAATGGCTTAAAGAAATAATTTTTTCATCAATACGTTCTCATTTTATAGCGTCTTGAATATAAGCGTTATAAGGGATTTCGGCTAGGATATTTCCTGGAAGGCGAGATACAGGCCGCTAAGCTACTAACGAACCTGTTCCACCCCTCAGGGTCGGTACCGACCCCTTTTGCCATTATGATCATAGATCCATATTTTTATGAGTGATGGAAATCATTTGCGATTTTAAAATCAACCGTTTTCAAGTATTAACATCACAAACATGTCACAAAAGCATGTGGAATGTAAAACGTTAGGTTGGCAATAGGTTAGCAATAGGTTATAAGTGTCATAATATGGTTTTACCTTCTAGTTTTGAAGAAGTATAATCCGAGCTGAATCCGAGCCGGCGACCGTTTTGGAAATTTAGAAAAAACGCAATTGTAGTTTCTTTGCGGCCATTTTGTCGAGGGCACTCAGAGCTGTCGATCAGCGTTGACATTTTTCCAAACTACATTTCCCTTCAAGTTCTATGGGGGTTCAAAGTTCAGAGTTGAATTATGAATATGTCAATAACTGTTATTATTCTTGATAATAAGCCACAAAAGGTAACGATTTGATAAATATTGAAATGCAGTTAGTTTCTCCTCCCTATTGTTAGCATATAGGAACAACTAGATCTGAAATTAGTTTCAAAATGGTTGCACTGTGAGAAAAATAAAAAAAAAGTACAGTCGATTACAGTAGATATTATTATCTGTTATTATGCATGCCTGGTGATACTAAATCCAAATTGAACTCGGGCATTTGAAAGATACTATATGTATATATATATAAATGTGCGAATTGGCTATAATAAGGTAATGTATAAGCATATATTCTATATTCTATAATAATATTTCAAATTGCATTGGTCCGGATGGGAGAATTCAGTACTGTATATACAGAACCTTCGGTTTTATCATCTTCCCTTTATTAATTTCCTTAGATATTTTGTACACATGATCTCAAGAGGGTACTGAACAAGGTCAGTGGCAGTTCTTTAAGTCTGGTCATTATTATCATGGTGTTATTCACTGTCAAAGATGAAAAGAAAAATCATAATTAATATTTTCCTTTGTTTCATCACAATTTAAGCAAGCCTAGTAATAGACACAATATTTCTGACACTGACAATACATTCACTGAGGTCCATAGATGTACCTAGATACCAAGAATATGCAAATAGCCCTTGTAGAAGTGGAGCAATATTCCATTTACCTAGGTATACATTTTATGCAGATTTTCACCTGGGGTGGAACAGGTTTTTAAATCCAATGGCATTTCGGATATACAGAAGCTACAGTTAAAACTCAAACTGCATATGATCGGTATTGATGGTCCACCATGAATGCATGAAGGGGGGGGGGGGGGGGGGGGGTCGTCGTTTCTGATTATTGATTACCAATAACCGTGTTAGCCTCAGTAGCCACATTCGTTGACCGGGTGGATGGCTATCAAAACAATGCCTGATCAGCGTGTAATTTACGTGAAAAAGATTTTACCATGGGCCGGTTGGATCACCCAGAGCATTTCCCAGTTATCGATCGCCATCTGGTAGATCGATATGTCCATTGGCTGATGATATATTCCCTTACTGCATAGTGAAATCCGCGTCCCAAAACGTAATCCGTGTAACAGGCTATAGGCATTGCTTCAGGTTAGTAGAAAACTACATTGGAAATCCAGAAAAAACAAGACAACTTCTGCCACAGGGAACACTGCATTATCGAGATAGCGCCCCTAAGAGGATCTGGCCGGTAATGCACTTTTTCGAATTCAAAGAGTAGGGTACTTCTGCAGTGCCGCTCGGTGACCTTGAGTAGGTTATTAAAATGGAATAAAAGCCAAAACAACCTTGCCACGGACATGTCCGTGGTTGGTCCTTTAAGCATGGCGCCGAACCACGGATTTATCCGTGGCCCGTCCCGAATGTGTTAACATAGGGAGTGGGTCAGCTAGGAAATACTGTATAACACTATTTATAACAGTATTTGCTCGCTAAGGGGTATACAGTATATAGTATATATATATACAGTATAGTACATAAGAAAACTGAGTGCCATTATGAATGTGTATTAATATCATAAGGTGTTTACACACAGCCAGGTATCGTGGTCGACTGTACATAATATGAGAGTTCTTGTCCAATGTGTGGCTGGTCTTGGCTGTGTGGAATGCTACCCTTGCTGACCCTGGACACATTCCTTCTCACACAACTCGAACAGGAAATTACTTTTGTGAGGTGGGCACAAAAGACCTAGGCATGAACACAGAAATCTCTCCCTGTTCCAGACATTATTCGGAAGGAGGCGATGGTTATTTCATGAGCGTTTCTCTCCAGTAATGGAACTCTCTCCGAATGACCTCCAACTGTAAAAGTGCTGCATTGTTCCTTCAAATGTCGCTTCTCCTGAGAGGAAGATATTCAGGCGAGCTAGCGCGGAGCAAGCAGATGGCCGTGTGTCAAATGCAAAAGCAATCTGAGAGGCGCGCTAACGTCGCTTGGCATTCCACCAAGCATCGCACACATCCCATTGACGAGAGTATGGATCCAGGAAGTCCCCGCGGAGCGTAAACACTGGCTAGCTCTCTAGCGCTGACCACTAAATGGCAAAAATTACAATGGCTTTCTCTCAGAACAAATGGCCATAATTACATAGGCTCTCACAGGCTTTTTCTTCTGGAGTGGAGGCCACTAACCACTCCACTTTTATATAATTATTAGATTTGAATGCCACCAAGTCATTGTGGAACCAGGCCATACTGTACATACACACTCAGCATAGTAGTCTGGCCACCAAGTGGAAATGTCAGTTTTCGAGAAGTAATCGTTGCCGTTCAGTGGTCTGTGTCTTGTCCCCTGGTTCCCTGGAGACTTGAATTAAAAATGGCCTAAAGAAAGACAGCTTGTCATTATAAATCGACATAGCAATGATGAACACAACAAATAACTAGAGTTTAGTCGGACGTGGAAAGCGCAGTAGACTTACACAATGACATTAGGCCTACCTACCTACTGCACGACTTCCCCACTGTCAGGTCGGGACTGTGTGACCTCCCGCCTTTTGTCCCTGGTTACATTAGCTGCTTCCTGTGTGTAACCTGTGTTTCTGTGTCTGTCCAGTGAACGGATTTGTGGGCCACACCGGCGGGAACAGCGTGGGGAAAGTCATGCAAGCCAAGTCTCCTCCACCACCCGGGGGCAACCTGGCCATCGCCAGCCGCAAGGCCGACCTCAGAGTGGTCATCCCCACTGCAGGCAAGGGCATGATGGCCCCACTGGTGAGTGAGTGTGTGTGTGTGTGTGTATGTGTGTGTGTGTGTGTGTGTAATGTTTAAGTGGGGTCATGCCTACTACAAAGGATAGTTAAGGTGAACTACATCTTGATTTGGTACATGTGTATTTGGATTAGGAACGCGCATAATGGTTATTTTGATAGCCGGCTATCCGCTGTTATTAATCGGATGAAAAGCGGTTAGCCATGTTCTTTTTATTCTCTTTTACTTAACGTCATTCCAAGTGGTCTGCCGTGCCACATCCTTTCCATTTCATATACTAATTATCTCCCTACCAGGTCAATCTACCATTGACCTCATCCTGACCTCTGACAAGTCCAAGATCTCCAATAAAGGGGTTATAGCATGCGGGTTAAGTGATCATTATATGATATTCTGTACCCGCAAAAAGCTAAAACAAAAGGCTGGCTGCCACAAAACAGTCACATCTAGAGACCTCAAAACCTACTCTAACGAGGCCTTTAACCTTTAACTGGAGAGCCTGGACTGGTCAGATGAGCTCAATGGTACACTAGTTGAAGAAACATGGCTTGGTTTCAAAACCAAATTTTCAACAATACTAAACAACATGGTCCCCCTAAGAACCACCAGGGTAAAAAACCGCGCTGAGCCGTGGATGCACTCCGAAATATTGGCCGCTATGAAAACCAGAGACAAAAAATGCTCTGAGTTTCGTAAAAGTCAGTCAAAGCTTACCAAAAGCACGAGCAGTGAACTCCAAGCCCACGTGACTGAACTCAAACTGGAAAGAAACAGACTAAGAAATGACGTAAACTCCATGATCAAAACTGCAAAAAAGAATTTCATCAATGACAAAACTGAGGAAAACAAAAACAAACCACGTGAACTTTGGAAATTACTCAATAATCAACTAGGCTGCAGTAAAAAACTCAAAACCAGAATTTCTTCCCAAACATAGCCACAACACTGGTAAACAAACTACCGTTCCACTCAGGGCATTTTGGGGTAGAACACATCATAGCCTACTACAAAAACCTAGGGGTCCGCAAAGACGATTTCAAACTAGAAATGGTAACAACAGCTGAGGTACTCAAAAAACTGAGCGCCCTCCAACCTAACAAGGCCACTGGCCATGACAATATCCCCTCCAAATTCCTCAGAGACTCAGCAGCCGCCATCACCCCAGTCATCACACACATAATAAACCTCTCCATAAAACAGGGACACGTCCCCAAAGACTTCAAAATTGCGAGAGTAACACCCCTGCACAAAAAGGGCAGCAAATTAGACCCAGGCAACTACTGCCCTGTTTCTATCCTTACCTCCATCAAAAAGTCATGGGAAAAAATTGTATACGAACAGGTCGAAAAGTACCTTGCGGAAAAAAATCGAATCTACGAATTCCAATCTGGCTTCAGAACATCCCACTCCACTGACACATGCCTTCTCTATTTAAACGACCACATCAAACAAGAGGTGGATGCGGGCAAATACTGCGTCATGGTCATGCTGGACCTAAAAAAGGCCTTTGACACTGTCAATCACACCATTCTGATTGACAAGCTAAAAGCAATTGGTTTTGATAGTCTATCAGTGAGCTGGATGCAATCCTACCTGGAGGGGAGAGAACAGATGGTGGAGGTAAACGGTCGTCTGGTAATCGGGATGTTTCAATGGTCCGATTAAGGCTCCTCTTGGCTGTGTCCTTGAGCAAGACACCTGACCCCTAGCTGCTTAACTTAGCCTGCTCTTGTGGATTTACCACGAGTGCCACCACTAGCTGCTTAACTTAGTCTGCTCTTGTGGATTTACCACGAGCACCACCGCTAGCTGCTTAATTTAGCCTGCTCTTGTGGATTTACCACGAGCACCACCGCTAGCTGCTTAATTTAGCCTGCTGTTGTGGATTCACCACAAACGCCACAGCTAGCTGCTTAACTTAGGCTGCTGTTTTGGATTCACTATGAACACCACCGCTAGCTGCTTAACACATTCCCTGCCACGCTTCTATCCATCAATGTATGATCACTGCCACCAGTCTAAGTCTATGGAGATGTTTACCTTCTTTGCAGGGCTATAACTTTTTAAATTGTATTGCTAAATTGACATTACTATGGCCCATTCAACATCGATTATCTATCGTTCAGGATGTAGGAACGTTATACTTTTTCATTCATAGATTCAAACGAAAATACCGTCTAGAATATAAATATGTTTTTATCGTTTTCTCCAGTAATTCCTAGAACGTGACTTATAGGCATAAACGCCTATATAGATTATCAACTGCTGTTTGTTGGCGATACACGATATATTAAAAATTTCAACTGTACATGATCCTAAACGTTATGACTTATCATGCGCGAATGAACGGGGGGGGGGTCGTTTATAATTCCGTGATCGTCAGTAAATGCTTTATGTAGTATGGGTGATATATTGATCAGAGCAGTTTGCATTTATAATAATAAACACTCACGCTGAAAATGACGTCAGCGTCCTCTTACCGTTCGCCGATGAGACTGGAGGAAAAAGATCCCACTTATTTGACGGCGATCTCCTAAATCCATTTCCGGTTTGTATAATCATAATAAACGCCCAAATCATATCGATTATTGCGTTATGGCAGCGATCGCTACACACGGACGTGTGTCTAGAGTCCCGTAACAATATGTGAGTTCCGGACGCATTTGCCAGGTACACGGAGATCTCCAGAGATCCATTTCCGGTTGTAACTCGCCGATCATCCACCAGGCGGCAGTATTGAAGCGTTGCAGAGTTGTGCAGGATCCCACTGCATCAGACCAGGCTCCATGATGGAATTATGAATAACATGGCGAAAAAATTAAATATGATCTCAATAACGTCGTACGCCGTGGAATGGCAGAATTAGCATGACCTTGAAACACGTTGTACGACGTTTTTAGCGCAGGATGTGTTAACTTAGCCTGCTGTTGTGGATTCACCACGAACACCACCGCTAGCTGCTTAACTTAGGCCATGGTTACACTGGGGTAAAACAGCAACATTGTATTTTCGAGTGATTACATTTGCATGTCCAAGTTAAAAAGAAACGCCGTTTTGGGAGGAAAACGCCGTTTTGGGAGGAAAACGCGTTTTCCTAGTGGCAACGCTGAAAGGGTGTTTTCGTTTTGGAAACTCGCCGAAACTCGCCGACAATGGTGCCATGTAATTTGCGCAAGCCGGATACGGAGCCGTTCTTACCCAACGCACATGCACAGTAGTAAACACCGAATGAATGAATTAATGAAAACTCTATTTAACAGATTGCAGAATGGGTACAATACAGTACGGCTCAATACACACAATTGTTAAGGGGATGCAGACCAGAGAAAGACGTTTGTCTTGTTTACATCATTTTCAATTCATAGTGACATTTATGACATACATGACATGTATGGCATAGGGACATACATGACATACAGGTATTTAGTACTGTTACATTTGTGACATATACGATATGCAAATATACAGTACTGTTACCCATAGATCCTGACAGAGTATATACAAATGATGGGGAGGGGACTGTACATTAGGAGGGGGTGGGTGGGAGAGAAATATACATACGGTGGTGAGAGAATAATATACATATGGTGTGGAGGAGACTGTACATTAGGAGGGGGTGGGTGGGTGGGAGAGAAATATACATACGGTGGGGAGAGAATATATACATGCGTTGGGGAGGAGACTGTCTATTAGGAGGGGGTGGGGGGGTTTGGACATTTACGGTGGGCAGTTTCGAATTGCAGCCTCCCGTAGGTGCTCTTTAAGAGCGGTTTTGAATGTGGGTAGGGATTCACATTCCTTTACAGCTTTGGGTACGGCGTTCCACATTGATGTGGCATAATTGCGAAACGACGCCAAATTCTCCCCTGGCTGGACCTATACAGGATATCAGCTGCGTCCTCCTCAGATTGCCTGTAGCTGCGGCTAAACTAAGATCATGTGTTGTCAAGTTATTGTTATAAGGAACCCAGTACTCCAAACTACAACAGTCTGCATTCCCTTAACAATTGTTTGTATTGAGCCGTATTGTATTGTACCCATTCTGCAATCTGTTAAATAACGTTTACATCCATTCATTCCGCTAGCATTAACGTTACTACGCTGCTAGCCACAATGCTATACTGTTATAATGGCATATCCCAATCATGTTAGCACGTAAGCTAACAAAATCGGTGATATTTTTGTGAGACTAAACTCCGCTCTTGGTGGTCAATTGTGTTGATGTTAGTTTTGTTTCATCAACAAGTCATCAACAAATGAGGCAGAACACAGTGAATGTATCTGTTTTTGTTTATTGCACTTTATTTCTTGCTGAAAAATAAATGCTATGTTGCTAAATGGCTCATGCGAGGTATAAAGATGGTGGCTTTCTGAGATTTTGAGCAGGATGTGGAGTGACTCGTTCAACCTTTCTGATTGGTGGAAAATGGCCTTCATGTTTGAACTACATCGCCACCTACTGCTTCGGCATTGTACTACATGTATATAGTAGACGAGACAAAACGACGTCTAACTTAACTCTAACTTGCCTGCCAATACGCAGCGTTCTGAAAAGCTAAATGAAACTAAATGAAATGGCCCTAATGTAACCGCAGCCTTAGCCTGCTGTTTTGGATTTACCACAAGTGCTTAACTTAGCCTGCTGTTTTGGATTTACCACGAGTGCCACCGCTAGCTGCTTAACTTAGCCTGCTATTGTGGATTTACCACGAGTGCCACCGCTAGCTGCTTAACTTAGCTTTGTTGTTAACATGATAACTCCAATAGCTTTCATTTGAATCCTTTAAAATGTTATGGTCATGGGCGGCTACGTGGTGTAGTGGGCAAGGCGCTCGCCACAAAATCTGGAGACGCTGGGCTCGCCTGTTCGAGCCCAGCGCTCCACATTTGCTTTCAGTTTAGCTGGTCGTCCATACTAATACACATTGGTAGTATTAGGGGGTAGGAAACTGATGGGTGGGGATCGGGCGTTGTGGACAGCGACTCCTACAGGTCGGTTGGTGCGCCTGCGCAGTAGAATCAGGAAGTGTCGGGGGCAGCGTGAACCTCCCACGCGTTACTCCTCGCCACTGAGAGATCGAGCTGCGCAGGTGAAAAGATGCGACTGCTGTTACCTCAAGTACCGGAGGGGACTTGTGCTATGTATGACTTAGTCCACATTGCAGCCGGCTTGTGGGAGGCAAGAAACCGCGTTCGTGACAGGGGAGGGTTGAATTGGATGATACGAAATTGGAATGGGAGAAAAATATAGAAAATGGGAGAAAAAGTGGATAAAAAAAAAAAAAAATGTATGGTCATATACTGTAGGAAGAGGGCACTCAGCTGTGAAAATGAATAGGAGGCAACGTCCTCACTGAGAACACAACACACGTTATTCACGTCATTAAGCAAAACTATTAAATATCAATCTGTCAATCAATGTCAATTTAAAATAAACTAGCCAAATTACCCTTGGTGTCTGTAAATCATCAAAAGAGGTGAAATTCATCAACAGTATGCACCCAGAATATAACAGAAATCCCTTTAAAAAAGATCTGCTGAATGACATTCCGAGTTTAAAATGTAAATGTATTTCTAAGACCCTAAACATGGCAAATATTTTGCTCAATCAAATAAGCCTCCTCCACTTTTACTGGTGTAAGCAATTTTCCGTCTCACTCCATTAATTTCGTAGAGTCACAGGTCTGCTTATTTTCCCAGAGCTGGTGACGGAAGTAGCTACTGCAGGGAGAGTTGTGTCTTGGTTCCTCCCAGTCTCTGTTTTTATGACCCCTAGATGAACCCATTGAATTTGACCCCATGACCTTTCCTCTAGCACTTTCAATTAGTGTGGAATAGCTTCTGGAATATCTTTCATGGGATATACCTGACAGCACATCTCTTGTTTTGTGGATCTAGATGCAAGCAAAAGAGCGCTGGCCTACATCTGTGTCCAACCAATGTATGTTATTTTTGGTAATAATATCCATGGAGTAGGAGGAATACATTATTAATAAGTGGAGTAGGAGGAATACATTATTGATAAGTGGAGTAGGAGGAATACATTATTAATAAGTGGAGTAGGAGGAATACATTATTAATAAGTGGAGTAGAAGGAATACATTATTAATAAGTGGAGTAGGAGGAATACATTATTAACAGGTGAGGTTGGAGTAGGAGGAATACATTATTAACAGGTGGAGTAGGAGGAATACATTATTAACAGGTGGAGTTGGAGGAATACATTATTAACAGGTGGAGTAGGAGGAATACATTATTAATAAGTGGAGTAGGAGGAATACATTATTAATAAGTGGAGTAGGAGGAATACATTATTAACAGGTGGAGTTGGAGGAATACATTATTAACAGGTGGAGTAGGAGGAATACATTATTAATAAGTGGAGTAGAAGGAATACATTATTAATAAATGGAGTAGGTGGAATACATTATTAACAGGTGGAGTAGGAGGAATACATTATTAACAGGTGAGATTGGAGTAGGAGGAATACATTATTAACAGGTAAGGTTAGAGGAATACATTATTAACAGGTGGAGTTGGAGTTGGAGGAATACATTATTAACAGGTGGAGTTGGAGGAATACATTATTAACGGGTGGAGTTGGAGGAATACATTATTAATAGGTGAGGTTGGAGGAATACATTATTAACAGGTGAGGTTGGAGTAGGAGGAATACATTATTAACAGGTGAGGTTGGAGGAATACATTATTAACAGGTGAGGTTGGAGTAGGAGGAATACATTATTAACAGGTGGAGTTGGAGGAATACATTATTAACAGGTGAGGTTGGAGTTGGAGGAATACATTATTAACAGGTGGAGTTGGAGGAATACATTATTAACAGGTGAGGTTGGAGTTGGAGGAATACATTATTAACAGTTGGAGTTGGAGGAATACATTATTAACAGGTGGAGTTGGAGGAATACATTATTAACAGGTGGAGTTGGAGGAATACATTATTAACAGGTGAGGTTGGAGTTGGAGGAATACATTATTAACAGTTGGAGTTGGAGGAATACATTATTAACAGGTGGAGTTGGAGGAATACATTATTAACAGTTGGAGTTGGAGGAATACATTATTAACAGGTGGAGTTGGAGGAATACATTATTAACAGGTGGATTTGGAGGAATACATTATTAACAGTTGGAGTAGGAGGAATACATTATTAACAGGTGAGGTTGGAGGAATACATTATTAATAGGTGGAGTAGGAGGAATACATTATTAATAGGTGGAATTGGAGGAATACATTATTAACAGGTGAGGTTGGAGGAATACATTATTAACAGGTGGAGTAGGAGGAATACATTATTAATAGGTGGAATTGGATGAATACATTATTAACAGGTGAGGTTGGAGGAATACATTATTAACAGGTGGAATTGGAGGAATACATTATTAACAGGTGGAGTTGGAGGAATACATTATTAACAGGTGAGGTTGGAGGAATACATTATTAACAGTTGGAGTTGGAGTAGGAGGAATACATTATTAACAGGTGGAGTTGGAGTAGGAGGAATACATTATTAACAGGTGGAGTTGGAGTAGGAGGAATACATTATTAACAGGTGAGGTTGGAGGAATACATTATTAACAGTTGGAGTTGGAGTAGGAGGAATACATTATTAACAGGTGGAGTTGGAGTTGGAGGAATACATTATTAACAGGTGGAGTTGGAGTAGGAGGAATACATTATTAACAGGTGGAATTGGAGTTGGAGGAATACATTATTAACAGGTGAGGTTGGAGTAGGAGGAATACATTATTAACAGGTGAGGTTGGAGTAGGAGGAATACATTATTAACAGGTGGATTTGGAGGAATACATTATTAACAGGTGGAGTTGGAGGAATACATTATTAACAGGTGGAGTTGGAGGAATACATTATTAACAGGTGAGGTTGGAGTTGGAGGAATACATTATTAACAGGTGGAGTTGGAGGAATACATTATTAACAGGTGAGGTTGGAGTTGGAGGAATACATTATTAACAGGTGAGGTTGGAGTAGGAGGAATACATTATTAACAGGTGAGGTTGGAGTAGGAGGAATACATTATTAACAGTTGGAGTTGGAGTTGGAGGAATACATTATTAACAGGTGGATTTGGAGTAGGAGGAATACATTATTAATAGGTGGAATTGGAGGAATACATTATTAACAGGTGGAGTTGGAGTTGGAGGAATACATTATTAACAGGTGGATTTGGAGTAGGAGGAATACATTATTAATAGGTGGAATTGGAGGAATACATTATTAATAGGTGGAGTTGGAGGAATACATTATTAACAGGTGGATTTGGAGTAGGAGGAATACATTATTAACAGGTGGAGTAGGAGGAATACATTATTAATAGGTGGAATTGGAGGAATACATTATTAACAGGTGAGGTTGGAGGAATACATTATTAACAGGTGAGGTTGGAGTTGGAGGAATACATTATTAACAGGTGGAGTTGGAGGAATACATTATTAACAGGTGGAGTTGGAGGAATACATTATTAGCAGGTGAGGTTGGAGTAGGAGGAATACATTATTAACAGGTGGAGTTGGAGGAATACATTATTAACAGGTGAGGTTGGAGGAATACATTATTAACAGGTGGAGTTGGAGTAGGAGGAATACATTATTAGCAGGTGAGGTTGGAGTAGGAGGAATACATTATTAATAAGTGGAGTAGGAGGAATACATTATTAACAGGTGAGGTTGGAGTAGGAGGAATACATTATTAGCAGGTAGAGTTGGGGCTGTCTTCAATTATGACCAATCAAATCAGCTTCTCTCATTCCCTTTAAGAACACTATGGACCGGAATTATTATTATCAGAATAACTTCAACCAAGGCCAAAGAGATCCAATGGCTATATGTGCATTTAGATAAATAAGAAAAAAACACGAACCTTCTTACTGTCTTAAACCATGCACTCTTCCTACTATACTAATAGTCTTTACTACTATGCACTCAACACTGCAACACCCAAGTTTCAGCACTGTTTGATGATCATTTTTACTTATCTGAAAGAGTTGTACCCTTCCTGCTCACTTGTCGTACAGAACTTGTAAGTCCCTCTTGATAAAAGCATCAGCTAAATGACAAAATGTAAATGTGAATGTAAATGTAGATAATTATATATTGTATATCAGGCTCTATCCGTGTCATCCGATTATAAATGAATGGATCGTTTATTTTCGTGTCATACACTTCTGATCCATAGCATATTGAAATTTGTCATTTTCATTCATTCAGTTATAATTTTTAAGAGCATTCATGATCTCCATAGATTGACCCAACAAAAAGTTGAAATGATAGGAGTAGGGCTATCTTAAATACTTCGAAGCTTCGAAGCTTCGTTCGATGGGCATGGGATTCGAATATGCAAAATAAAATTAGATTATTAAAAAATATATATATGATTTTTTTTTTTTTTTGCTAAATCAACTCTGCCTCTCTTTGTTAATTACAACAAGCAATGCTGTTTGTTATTTAAGATGAGGTCGGACTCGGCACTGACAGATTTGTGTTCATTGTGCTGCTTTTATAAAGCCTCAAATGACGGCTTACAATATTTCATGAAAGCAAAGTGTTTTGTTTGTCTAAGATTTTAAAAGGTTTAAACGTTACAGCACTGACTAAGTTGAACAAAGTGCTGTACAAGTCCCAAAAAAAATTGTAATAAAAAATTATACAATTTCTAATTATATATATATTTTTTTTATCTCGAAGCTTCGAATTAAAATCGAATCTCGGCCCCGAAGCTTCGAATTCCAAACCTAGATAGGAGGCAGCGTGCAGATAATCATTCTACAGGCTGGCCTACCTCACAAGATGTAACGTGTCTCCTGTCAAAGAGAATGTTTGCTCAATTATATATAGTCTACAGTGTAAATCTTTTCCAGCCAGCACAGTATACTATAATAGTCCACATCTGACATTTGACAGTCCTCAGTCCTCTCACAGTCAGTCCAGCAGACCCCTGAGGAAGACACCCCTGAGGTGTGTACTGTAAACTGATTGAAAATATGTTTGAATATGAGCAATAACCGTCTGTGAATTTAGTCTCCTCACTCTCCTCAGTCCTCGGGTGTGCTTTTCTCTTATAGTGCATTGTGCTCATGGTTGCATCCGATTATCTTAGGTTGAATACTTGTTATGGAATGCGGACCATGATGTGTAATAATGCGTTGATCGATTGATCCTCATCCACACATGAATTCAATAACCACAAGTGTAAAGCTTACATAGCTTCTTGTGATTCACTGATAATAAGTTTCCATTAAGTTGACAGAGTTACTTCAAAGTGGGATGAAATGCAGTCTAACATCAATAATAACGACTTTTTGGAGCTTGATCGATGTTCCCGTGCGCCCTCGCCTAGACTACTGTCACGGAAATAGCAGGCGAAGACACAAGCGTGGTTTTATGCCAAAATGGAGACCACAGTTGTGCAGCACTAGCAGACCCCACCCGTCTCGGCACAAGCAGATTCTCTTCGAGCCACGAACAGACACAAAAGTGGAAAGAATTTGCCTGGTGCCGGCACCAAATTGCCAAAATACACCTGTGTCGACGCCGGAAACGAAGCCCCATAGTCTTGTTAACCCTTTCACTGCCGGACTACCAAAACGGTTAACCCTTTCACTGTGACAATACACAGAAGGTTAACCCTTTCACTGCCACACAACAGCAGGTTAACCCTTTCACTGCCACACTACAGAAGGTTAACCCTCACACTACCGACAGTTACAGTGGCCACCATCATTTCTACAACAGTTTCAAATGTTGACATAATCAAATCGCAATATCTTTGTATGTCTTGATATGTATCGTATTACCAGGTCATTTATCAGATGCACACACACTCTCACACACACACACACACACACACACACACACACACACACACACACACACACACACACACACACACACACACACACACACACACACACACACACACACACACACACACACACACACACACACACCTATGGACCTATGTCCACATAATATCAAACAGGCAAGGAACATAAAACAATATAAATACATTCTGATATTCACACACCTCTTTTTCATATGCATATGATCATACGGGTACAGCACAATAACACACAGTCCGCTTCAATAATGTAACACACACACATGCACACTCTGTAGTGTGGTAGTGAAAGGGCTCATTTAGCTGAGCTTGTAGGAGGAGGAGAGCTCAGAGCTCCAAGTGCCCTCGCTCTCGTCTCCCTCCATGTTCAGCGGCGTCCCTGCGCTGCACTATTGATGTGCCCTTACCCTCTTACCATTGCCCTTCTCCTCCCACTCTCTGCTCAAACATTGTGCAACAGTCGTCCTGGTAAAAAGGAGATGTGAGGCTGGTGGAACGTGCGTGCCGGTGGACTGTATCGTCTCCAGTCCACTGGCCATATCGCTCCATCGCGCACATGAACGTTTTGACCTTCCACTGTGTGACACGGTGGCTTAGGTCTGAACTACGTGTCACCACGACACTGACCCAGGATCCGTCTCTTAAAAGGGCAGAGGAAGCAATACTTTGGATTGTAGAGGGGAGGGGCTGAGGGGTTATGACCTTTGTAATGGTACCATGTATTCCTCTCTCTCTCTCTCTCTCTCTCTCTCTCATGCTCTCCTCTATCTCTCTCTCTCTCTCTCATGCTCTCCTCTATCTCTCTCTCTCTCTCTCTCTCTCTCTCTCTCTCTCTCTCTCTCTCTCTCTCTCTCTGTCTCATGTCTGACATGGGGGTTATGACCTTTGTAATGGTACTATGTATTCATCTCTCTCTCCTTCTCTCTTTCTTCTCTCTCTCTCTCT
>NC_140184.1:19476371-19532025 GCF_963971535.1 Notolepis coatsorum
ATACAATAATGCACAATCATTCCAGACTGTCAATGGTCTTTGATATTGGCAGTGACTGAAAAGATACAGGCTGAAGCATAATACTTATATATGCCTGTCCTATATTCTTATCAAATTAAGTAATATAGAGAGAGAGAGAGAGAGAGAGAGAGAGAGAGAGAGAGAGAGAGAGAGAGAGAGAGAGAGAGAGAGACAGAGAACAATTATGCACATTTGTAACCTCCAAAAATAGCTATACAAACCTTTTATTTAAAAAAGATTTACGCAAAAGAAAATGACTCATTATTCAATTTATATCAGCATTGTTCCACAAGTCAACCCCAACAATAGAAATACATCTCCTTTTAATCCCTTTTTAGCTTTGTGAACAGTACATTTACAAACATCTCTCAAATCATATTTTCATGTATTGAAAAACTCTATTAACACATTATTTCATAATAAAACAAATCATTCAATTTCACAACATGACACTTTATAAACAGTGGATTTGTGTGGTCAAATTAAAAAAAAATTAAAGAAAGAAAAAAACATGTGAACCATGTGAAACTAATGTGTATTAAATCAGTGGTGATACTATAGTTAAAGTGCACTGATAGGAAGCAGCTCGCAGGGCTCATAGAGTGATGTGTTGGCTGTCAATCATTATCTCAGCTCTCTCACATAATAGTGAAAATCCTGCACTTAAAGTCAGGTTTTTGGAGCATGTGCTTTTATGTAGAGGTTTTCATTTGTATTTATATAACCAGATTAGTCCTGTTGAGATTACTGTCTCTTTTCCTGGAAACGTCCTTCTTGTCCCAATGTTATATTCACATGCAGACTAGGGCTGAACGATATGTAAAAAGTCATCATACTTTGATTATTTTGACAGATATTTTAATTACGATATGAGAGTAAATAGTATTTTCTTCATAATATCATAATATCCATTTTCATTGTATAACTTGAAATGGTGATGATGTTTTTTTGTTGGGGGTCTCTGTACCAAACAAAAACATCGTCTTAGGTCTGTAGAACACGATTCATAGGCCTCCGCAGCGCCACAATATTTAATTGAATGAGTGTTTCTGATGGCCGTATTGATACATTTTGATTGATATTGATCGGTCAGCCTAAAATGGAGAATATGTATTTATTATTATTACTTAATACATCTATGTTTTGTGTCAGATTACGCCCTGGACAGCCCAGACGTGTCTTGCCTCCAGGGTTTCAGTTCTCCTGGAGGACTCTCGTTGGGTTCCATGTCGGCATGGCAACACCACCAGCTGGGCCAGGCAGCCCTCAGCTCACTGGCGTAAGTATACGTCTCATCCCCACCGTTACAACACACCACCATCAACACAGCAAATTGGCTGTGGCTGTTTAATTAAGCAGCTGTTGTCTGCCTACCACTGTGGCCAAAAGGTGGTGCAATTAAATACCTTTATCTTTATTCAACATCTCCATTCGCCGGCACCTAGTCTTCCTGGTGGGAAAGGAACATGAATTGATTGGTGGTGTCTTATCACTGTACCTATATCACGATGGGATTACAGGGATTAGATGTGAATGTAGTTATATACTAGTCTGGTATTGGTCTGCAGGGATTGTTATCTACTAGAAACGACCACCTAAACTCACAACATTCAGAGCTCTTGGATGGCTCACTGTGGAGGGCAGAGTGGCCATGCTTTTCCCAGTTTTGACCTTAACGTTCTACGAAGGATTATCTTTCAAGAGGAACTTGCTTCTTTGCGAGTGTTTCCCAGACGATCCCTTAACAGATGCTTAAGGTACAGCTTCAAAGGTACATGTAAAGAGGAGCTGTACATGTAAAGAGGATGGGTGCTCGCAAAGGTGCCTGTTACAGAGGGAATGATATAAGTTAACCTAATTCATTATTTTGGTTCTAGACAGGACATTTATGAATGGCTTTTATAATTTGCATTGGCTAATTGGGCACATTACAGGTAGAATCTGTGATGCTGTCAAACAGCGACCTCTAGGCAAAAGAGACCCTTTTGTGATACACTTTGTACATGTACTGTAGATGTAGGCTGTGATAACTACAGTAGAGACTGTCTACTGTCTATATGAAAAGCATACAGTAATGTAGGCCTAATACGGCTACAACTGGGACAGGATGAGTAGAGTGCATCGCCAAGGGAGTGCTACAAGTGCCTCAGACCAGCCTTTTAAAGGGTTACCTTTCAAAAGGTATTCCTTAACTTACGAGGCTCTGGGAAGCACCTCCACAACTAAAGGTATACCTTATAATGCTCATGGCGCTAAGGAGGCTCTGGGAACGGGCTCAGGCTGGTTCATGGTGACTTTCTTGACTTTGCACCTAATTACTTAAAGCTGCAATAATGATTTTCTGACCACTAGTAGAGCCAGCGAATCGCCACTATAAACAGACTCCTCTCGTATTAGCACAAAAATCCCTTACTGGCACAATCTTGAGATCTTGAGTAGCTAAGAAATGTGCATGGATTACAAGATTTCAACTAGTTCAAGTTTCAAGTTTCTTTATTAGTTGACTTGTCATGCAAAAATACAGAATATTTTTATATGAAATGCTTGTTCCTGTTCTACTACAACTACAACTACAACACATACAACTTTTCTTGGGCATTTCCTGGTTGTTAAAAAGGTAGTAAATACTTCTCCTACAAACACAGTACTATATTATATGCACCATGCAAAAAGAAAAGCAATACGAATAATCAACAATGTAGGATATTATGAACACACCAATAACTTATTTATAAAGCTACAAGCATTGAAATGTATGGACCTAGTGGATTTCAAAACTGCCCTCATTGTATACAAAGCCAGATACAAACTAATCCCAGGCAACATTCAAAGATGGTTCAGAGACAGGGAAGGAAAATATAACTTAAGAGGGAGAGGGAATCTTAAACAACCAATGGTACACACTACGCTGAAAAGCATGTGCATATCGGTGTGTGGAGTGAAGTTGTGGAATAATTTACCTGAATACATCAAACTGAGTAAACATATGGCACAATTTAAAAAGCAGCTAAAAAAATACACATTAGAGAAATACAGAAATGAGTAATGAGGATAAACAAAGTTATGTTATATTGTGTTATGTGGTGCTGTACTATATTCACTGCTGTCAAGTGAATCAAGTTTTATTTAAAAAATGTTGTATTATAAGTAAAAGTATATTCTATATTGTAATATACTAAATTATGTTATATCTAGTCAAACTAATGGAAGAACAAATATAAATGTAAGGGGGTAGGGATCACTAAGCTTAGCTTCCCTCTACTCCTTTTTTGGACATGTCTGCTAACCAAACACATTGCTCTTGACCTTTTGTTTATGTTTTTTTTTTTATGTTTTTTAATAAAAATAAAAAATAAAATGTGTTGTTATGATTGTTTGGTTTGACGGAGCTAGATACCGTGATTTGTTTGGAGGAATATGGAGAATTACATGTTCAAAAATAAACTTTTTCATTCATTCATTCATTCATTCATTCATTCATTCATTCATTCATTCATTCATATTCAGGCAGCACAATATTGATTTCATAAAAAGAAAACTCATAACTATTTTAGATTTAGCAGCAAGACACCCCAACGTTACAACTCTATAATTTGCCTCGCATATAACCCATCTATTTTATCTCCTCGTAGACACAGAATAGGACAATTCCTTTTAACACTTTGAATGCCCAGCAGGGGGCGCTCATTTAGTACTTGAATGCCCAGCACCACTCCAATGTTAACGTTAATATCGCCTAATCTATGTTTTAAATTATGGCTATGTGTCTAATCTGCCCGTCGCATTATCAATGACCCATTTCCAGTCAACATTGGCGAAGCGGATTGTTTTTTTATCGGTTCATTTCCGTTTGATAGCATTTTGAAAAGCACTCGTTTTCACGGAAAAAATAGGAGATTCCATGATAATCGCCCTTTACTGTAATATTCTAGAACGTTGTCATTTTGTGGCCTATTTATGAATCGTTTTCAAATAAACGCTAGATTATCGATAGTATATGTGTACGTGTGCACGCTGGTGCCACGCGCTGAAAATCGATTCTCTCAGTTCCTGATCACTCTTACAGTCAAACAGTCATATCACATTATAGGGGAAACGCTTATATCTCCGTGAAAAAAGGTCTGATTATCCTAATACTGGTAAAATAGATTCCTTACCTGAGATCAGATGGTATCCAAATGGATTATTCCAATTCCTGATCGCCATTCCGAAAATCGATCCTTTTATTGATCCAGTGCTACGTACTGTAAAACACATAATCCCCGCTGCTCTGAGAGTCCAGCATGAAGCTGATCGACTCCAGTTACATGCGTGAGAAGTAAAATGTGTCCGGGTTTTTTTTTCTCATGCTTTTTCATTGAGTCCAATCCAAAAAGGTGAATTACCATCTGGGAGACGATAGGGGGCGCTTTTTCACATCTGAGCGCCTGGGGTGGCTGAATTACCAACGGTAGACTCGGTTGATGAAATATAAATTCAGATCGCTAATAATAAAAAAAAAAGAGAAAAAAAAGAATATTCTCGCTATGGGCATTCAACCCGCAGGGGGTAAACCCGAGAAAACTCGGGTTGGGCATTCAAAGTGTTAAAGGAACATGCCAACTTTTTGGGAAATTAGCTTATATGCCATCTACCCCGGAGTTAGACAAGCAGATACATACCCTCTTCTTCTCTGTGCATGCATTCAGAGTAGGGAACACCCGCACTGTTAGCCTAGGTTAGCGTCATTCACTGGATAGGGCTGCCCAGTTAACCTAGTTCCCAACAGTCATGAAATACACTCCAAATACAACTCCAAAACGTTCCTGTAAACATGTTGTGACCTGTGTATTTACCACGTGGAGAAAAAAATATGTATTAGACTCAACCATTTTTTGCCTAACCACTGCTGCCTGGGTGCAGTGATTTCACGCATCACCTCAAAAGCCCTGTTGTAACTATAGAAACTGTGGCTAATCAATGAAGACACTTTTATGCTATTTTCTTTGATCATAGACCTGTTCATACAACCTGAACTCCTGAGTAAACAAAATAGGTTACCCAATTTACGAGTAGCCTAATATTAGTCTAGTTTTTGGTGTTATATTATTATGTAACGCCAGTCAGCAAGCGAACGTACAATCAAAGGGGATGCAGGGACCGCTGAGGATTACACTAGGATAGTCCAGCAAAGTTACGTCCTATTCATCAATCTCACAATATTCGCTAATGTTAGACAGATGGAATACAGCCTTCCATCTAAAAACATAACTGATAACTTACCACAGTCATGGTTGCCAGTGTTTCACTTTCTCCTCTCTGTGCGATGCCGATGGATGGGATGGCCGTATCCTTCAGAAAACGTCTCATGGTTTGGTTACTAAGTAGCATTTTTTCATAATAGTCATCTTGTGCAAAATGCTCTGAGCAAACACGATGGTTCTTGATTATTTCTATTGGTGTGTTGGAATCTATGTGTTGGAATCTATGAGCAAGTAGCCATAGCTTCAACCGGTCCGGATCTTTAGTTGGAATTATATGAAATAAAAAATTCAACTCTGGCCTTGATGATTTCTTAGCACAACTCTTTACAACACACAGAGGCATGATTGTAAAGTTGTGATTTATCTAGATACTACTAATATCTGATGATATCCACTTCACTCAATGAAAGTGCGTCTTGCGCTAGCTAATACTAGTCAGTAGTCACATTGGTTTTATTGATGGAAGTTACAACAGGGCTTCAGCAGTGGTTTGGCAAAAACTAGAGTACATATCTGCTTAGAAAACTAAAGTGTCTAATTAAATTTTTTTTATTTCTCCACATGGTAAATACACAGGTCACAACATGTTTACAGGAACGTTTTGGAGTTGTATTTGGAGTGTATGGAGTGTATTTCATGACTGTTGGGAACTAGGTTAAGTGGGCAGCCCTACTTCCAGTGAATGACGCTAAGCTAGGCTAACGGTGCAGGTGTTGAATATAGGACAGGCACATATAAGCACTATGCTTCAGTCTGTACCTTTTTCAGTCACTGTAAATAATCAAATATTGATAAATGATGATGTATATTGTACTTTTTTTTTGATGACTGAAAAAAATAAACTACTACTAAATAAACTACTACTACTACTTCCAGTGAATGACGCTAAGCTAGGCTAACGGTGCAGGTGTTCCCTACTCTGAATGCATGCACAGAGAAGAAAAGGGTATGTATCTGCTTGTCTAACTCCAGGGTAGTTGGCAAATAAGCTAATTTCCCAAAAGGTTGGCGTGTTCCTTTAACTACTGTGATTAGAAATGTTTCTGTCAGGGGCGCCCCAGTGCGCTCAGCCGCGCCACGGCCGACCCGGGTTCGAGTCCCGAACCCGTCGTTATTTGCCCAATGTCTTCCCCCCACTCTGTCTCCCATTCCTCCTCTGTCTCTCTCTACTGGACTGCCCAGTAGAAATAAAGCGATAAAACGCCAAAAAATTCATCTTTAAAGGACTGTGACAATCTTAACATATTTAAACTGGTCAGTTCAGTCACTAAATAACAGGTTCCTCGTCATGCCGTCAATAAAGGTGCATATCGTAGAGCAGCGGTTCTCAAACTACAGGTCGCGACCCAACATTTTTTTATGTTCTGGCAACATATTCTGGCTAAATATGCCTAGTTTTTATAAATGTGTATTGATAACAGTGCTGTAATTACATTTTCTAATAAATATGCATGATCAAGTTCAACAACGTGTGCTTTTATTTTGATATTCCTTAATTCCACGTTGAAATTACGCAATTTGGGTTCGCCAAAAAAAATCCTAAATAAAATGGGGTCACGGTATAAAAATGTTTGAGAACCCCTGCCGTAGAGTTTACTATAATTCAAGTTGTAAGAACTTGATCTACATGCATTGCACACACATCCACATGCACAACATTTAAACATTCACCTTTAACATTCACTTTAGACACTTTAAACACTTTTTAACACTAGGGGAGAGTGGGGTAAGAAGTGCCAATTTTTACTTAAAGTGCCTTTAAAGCAAGGGGATTACAGTAATGCCCCCAACTAAAATATGTACATATAGTTTAGGATGTTGTGCATCCATGGGGACAATCACTTTGGATCTTAAATAAACTGTTTCAGAAATATAGCTTTAGAAGAAAAAGTGGTTTTGTGGCACAACTTGCCCCCGGTGCGGGGTAAGTTGTGACATTAGAGAGAATACACTGGGGTAAATTGTGCCATTGATAATTTTAAGTAAAACAGATCATTTTAATCTAAAAAGCGGTAAAAGCATCCTGCAGATCTTCATCTCCTTTCCAACCTGACGTATAGTCTTCCCCTGTTGCACCTCTTTCACTGCTCTTTCCAACTTCTCAAGAGGAGTTGAAACCCTGTCTGTCTTCCGTTTGTATCTGCGTGGCATGATGGATTTTGGTCTAAAATTAAGAATACCACATAGTTTTAGTGATCAAATGTAAGAATACAATGTACAATAAAATACAATAAAGTAATATATATAGTTAATAATTATAAGTTGGGGCAACTTAACAAACAGAACACCTGGCACAACTTAACCCAGGCCCTTTGGCACAAATCACCCCAAGCCTACCATTTTGAAAAGAATTCATCCCCCAGCTGTTTTGAGCTAGCATCATGCTAACTGTATAGACTCATGGCGTCGCTTACTAAAGCACTAAAACATGTGTGAACTGCAGCTGGATTGGGGAGCAACAGATTGAGTCTAAAGCGTGTTGACACTCCCAAGTGATCCGTGAGTAATGGACACAAAGCCTTCTCTCTGTCTCCCCATCCTCTCAGCAGGTCAGGTAACCATGCAGCTCAGGGCTCCAACCTCTCCATCAGTGCCAACCGCAATGTCAACATCAAGTCCGAGCCCATCTCGCCTCCCCGGGATCGCGTCGGCCAGTCGGGCTACCTTTCCCAGCACCCTCACCCTCCCCATCCCCCCCACACGTCCTCGTCCTCCGCCAGACAGGAAATGGGGCGGTCCCCCGCGGACAGCATCAGCTCGTCCTGCAGCTCCTACGAGGGCAGCGACCGGGAGGACCACCGGCTGGACTTTCACTCCCCTCCCCTGGGGTGCCTGACGAGGCCACAGGGCGGCGCGGAGGACAGGGAGAGCCCCTCGGTGAAGCGCATGCGCATGGACGGCTGGGTGACATAGGAAGCGACGGTCACACTTACATGAACACAAACACAGTCAGGTTACCACACACATACTCACACATGCACACGCACACGCACACGCACACACACACACACACACACACACACACACACACACACACACACACACACACACGCACACACACAGGGCAAGCACAGGATGGACACAGTTATGCAAGTGGAGAGATGATTTTCTAGATGTATTTTTATTCTTGTTATTATTATCATTATTTTATTATTATTATTATTATTATTGCTTGTCAGTTCTTCTCAGACAGGGACATGCTGGGAGGTCCGTCGTGTCAGCGGACGTGTTCTGTTTGAATACTGTGGTTACATCTATGGTATGATCCGTGCATTTGGATATTAGTGCCCAGAATGAAGAAGGTGTGCTGTATACTGTACGACGTCAACCTAGTGTCTTTGTGATGATGACTTCAGTAGGTCAAGCGTTGTAACATTTCTGAGTGTCTACTGTTGAGTATTCAGATGTTAGACACGGCACGTCTAAAGCACCTAAGAGGAATTCATGCTTAAAGAAAGAAAGAAGAAACCCTCTCTTTCAGCTGTTCATGCCCCCCCCCCCCCCCTCATTGCGTGAGCAGGTTACAAGATGTACGAGTTGTTGCTTGTTTGTCACTGAGATGAAAAATGAATGTTGTTCAGGAACAGGACGACCTCCTCCGCACTGCTAAACGGACGGACTCGCATAGACGTGAACAGTTGCACCAATCATCATGAACAAAGAGCGTCGTGTTTGCCAGGAGGATGGACGACAAAACGTACAGAAGACGTTTGTGCGCAGCAGCGCCCCCATGAAAACGCTGAACTGTCCAAACAGATGTTCTTTTCCGTAAAAAAAAAGAACCACTTCTTTTTGGAGTTTAAATTCCACATCATGGACTTCAGAATCAATGAAGGGGTGTCCATGAGAGAAGACACAAACCTTCCTTGATCATCTCCTCAGGTCTTTTGTCATTGAATCCAACTTTAAACTAGTCCAACTTTAATTAAAATAATACTTGTTCATTATCATCTCGTTTACCTTTGTTTCAGAAGCACTTATTTATATCAGCCAAAGCAGTATGCAGGTTCTCTTTATTTTGTATGTTGTCAGTGTGTGTGCATTTTTATTTTATACACAGGATAAGACATCAGTGAGATTTATTCATTGTTGAAAGCCATGGGCACTTGCTGTTCTGTATGTATTAATTATTATTAAAAAATTAATATTTTTTTTGTATATAGTAACTTTAATATATATATATCACTGTTGGTGTTTGTACCTACTGTTAGCCTGGCTGATGCATATCCCTGTTTAGGGGGAGATATGCTTGTGTCAACATACCTGCATCAGTCAGGGTAATAATATATTGTACCTTTACCAGATTCTTTTTTTAAAGGTATATTTTTGTGGATTATTGCCGTGTTTACAAGGCATTGTCCTTTTTGATCAAGTATTCACTGGGTAATATTTACTATTTTGTTAAATAGCATATGCTGTACTTTATTCAAAATGGTAACCTTGGAAACCCTGTTTTACAAAATCTATGGTAAAAATAAATAAATGAATAAAAAATGACCCTAAGGTTGGATGCTCGCTACAAGATTCCGTGATTAAGCATCAAAGTTAGCATCCCTGAGAGAGGACATGCAGGGTCAGCAGCACCAGCTAGAATCAGCATGTTGCAAAAAAAGCATTTCAGGAAAATAACAGATTTTTCAATCTCAAGTCACAATCTTGCAGCCTGCATCCACCCTAAGGTGTTTCACGGCAATGGGCTCTAGTCACACCCATCAGTGTTTTTTTGTGCTGAGGAACTGCCCTGTTCATGGTCAAATGGTACCAACCGAACCTGTATAAATAAACCTGACAAATATGTCAGCGAGACAATGGAGGATGAGGCTATACTCCACTGTAACAATGGAGGGTAGTCTATGCAGATTTTAACCTTACAGCCAGACATGTAAACAAAGCAGCTATATGTACCCTGAGTCATATTTAATGATTGGTGTTTGTTTTTATTCAGTTTGATATATTGTTTATAAAACTGTAAATGTTGTACATACATAATTACTTGAATATGAAATTAACCCTAGATGCAGACATTTGAGTGAAATATATCTATCTATCCATCTATCCACAAAGGTTATTTGTCGTATTCATTTTTCATGTGCCCAAAGTAGGGGGATTGTGTAACACACAGTGAGTGTCATACTGCATTGTTTTAAATATGCCTTGCACGGCATTCGCTGCTGCTTGGCCTGGAAGAAGAGAGACTAGAACATGGAAAATCACTTGGTTTGTTCCCTGACGGCAGAAAATAAGGGCAAATTCCAACTGTGACTTTGTGACAGAACAGTAGCAGTGGCTGCCAAACTGCCGTTGAGCAAGGCCCTAACTTCTCCAGTGACCCTGCACCCATGGCTAACCCTGTGTTCTGACCTGAAGAGATACATTTACATTTACATTTAGTCATTTAGCTGACGCTTTTATCCAAAGCGACTTACAAGTTCTGTGCGACAAGACAGCAAGAAGGGTATAACTCTATCTGCTGAGTAACAATGTTCATCAAAGTGTTGCGTGTTACAGTGTAGGTTAGTTTATTAGGACAAGTGCATGACATTAAGGTTAGTCGGGGTTAGATTTTTTTTTTTTTTTATATCATTTCAGATAATGGTTGAAGAAGTGAGTCTTTAGTCGACGGCGAAAGATTGGACGGGATTCGGCTGTCCTAACTGGGATGGGTAGTTCATAGTACATAAAGGGGGCTATGTTGACATAGAGAGAATTATGTAAAAAGACTCCAGGTCAGGAGGCTTAATGGTTCCCCAGCAAATGACGAATCATAATAGGTGTAATGTCACTTTTAATCCTGACTAGAAGTTATTTTGATAATAGATTTAATGTCACTTTTAATCCTGACTAGAAGTTATTTTGATAATAGGTTTAATGTCACTTTTAATCCTGACTAGAAGTTATTTTGATAATAGGTTTAATGTCACTTTTAATCCTGCTAGAAGTTATTTTGATAATAAATTGAATGTCACTTTTAATCCTGAGTTATTTTGATAATAAATCATTATTAATAATAAATCAATAAAAAATTTAGAATTGGGGAAACTACTCTAAAACTAGTTTGCCAAACTATACTAGCTTCCTCACAGTAAAAAATGTGTTTGGCTAAATCTGAACTACTCTCAAGAAACAAGCTTGTCAAACTAAAAATACTTTGAATAAGTAGTTCAACTACACGGAGGGAAATTATATGTATATGGAGCAACAACTGAATGACCACTATGTAAAGTGTGTGTGTGTGTGTGTGTGTGTGTGTGTGTGTGTGTGTGTGTGATTTAGTGACTATGACAGGCAGAACGTGTTCGTGTCTAAGGGTGTTTTAAGACTGGAAACAGGAAAATGCTAAATGTAGGGAAACTACATAACCCAAAGTAGTTCAAGGAAAACAACATTTTGGGAAATTAGTTCATTTGCCATCTACCCTGGAGTTAGACAAGAAGATACATACTTTTTTTTTCTCTGTGCATGCAGTAGGAGTAGGAAGACGTGCACCGTTAGAATACTACCCTGAATGTTTTTTTCTGCTTTGTAACAGTACATGTAGTGTTATATAGCTGTAGGACGTGAAGGTTACATGATTACATTAATGTTGACTGAACATTGACTGATATTCTCTGCGGACCCAGGCGACTCTTGCAGCACGTGATCCTACAGTATCTATCAGTCGCCGCTATCGGTAGCTTTCATGTCCTATCAGAAACGTTTATACTACAGTACGGTGCCTAATGGGCAGGACATCCCCTCATGCCTTCAGTGCACCTACTATAACGCACCTCATAGTGATTTTCTGAAATTGGCCTATAATTCTAAATAAATAAATAAATACATAAAAAGGGGTTCTGTGTGGTTAAACTTAACTGTATTAGATAATAGATTGGGAGGTAGCTTTTGTTGATTTAGACTATTTGCCATTCAAAAATAAAACAAGTCTTTGTCGGCCAACAATTTGCAATACCCTTTAATTCACTGATCGCAGTCCCTCGCCACTGGATGAGGAAGGTTGTGGAGGTTGCGGATTTATCAGGACTTCGTGTTTGATCCTTGAAGACGTGAATGGGACCGTGACATTAGAGGATGTTTCTTCCAACACAAAGGTAAGACTTTATGGGGCTAGTGTTTTCTTTAGAGCAAGAAAGTTACCTGTCGGCGCAGCCCCAACTATCCAGGTGTGCGACTTGAACTCATTCATAGCGAAGGCTGGATGAATGATGAATGAATGAATGAAAACTTTATTTAACAGATTGCAGAAAGGGTACAGGGCGGATTTAGAATTGTAGGAGATCCGGGGCTTAGCCCAGATAGGCACTAGAGAACACACCAATGAAGCAAACAATAATAATAATTAATAATAATAATAATAATAATACACTGTATTTGTATAGCACCTTTCATACAATAATTGCAGCTCAAAGTGCTTCACAGCAGTAAAAAAAGATAGGCATAAAATGAGCACAACATTGGCAGATCAAGAGCAATGCATAAAGTGCAGACATAAAGCATAAAATAGATAGCAGCAAAATAGACAAAGTCAAGGTAAGACATAGAACATTAAATCACATTGTTTTTCATATTAGGATCTAAGATCTAGGGTTAACTCGCCGAATGTTGAGCGCCAGGACCCCCGAAAACCAGAGTGTAGTCGGGTTTTCATCGTTGTTTCTTTTATTAGATATTTCCATTCATAAAAACATGCCGGCAGCCTGTGTTATCACTGGGGATGGGTCTGAGATCTCAAAAGTCCAATACCACCACCTAACGCCTTGCGGCCGCTATTGCACTCCATTTGAAACGATGTGGCTTGGTGTCTGGGCCGAGCTGCGGCCTGCTGGCGGGGTCTAACTACTCGGTCAAGCCAAACGCTTATAACGCATGCATCGACAAGGGTCGGGTTCATGTTCAATGCTGGATTACGTTGGCACCTTGATCGACATCAGTACTTGAAATGGCGATCAGATAATTAGAATATTCTTTTCGGGACAGATCCTGGGTGTTTAGCTGGGGTGGAGGGGGTAGAAATAATTCGTATTGGGGACTGGAACACGGATATGCTGCGTAAAGGAGCACCCGTCTTCAAGGCCTTCAGTAGATTTTCTGATCTGCACGGTTTCAGCCAGCTAATCACCCAACCCACAAGGGTATGCGATTCGACACAAACCACCATTGACCTCATTTTGACCACTGACAAGTCAATGATCTCCAATAAAGGGGTGATAGCATGCGGGTTAAGTGATCATTATATGATTTTCTGTACCCGCAAAAAGCTAAAACAGAAGGCCGGCTGTCACAAAACAGTCACATCTAGAGACCTCAAAACGTTAGGTTATGACTATAACCAAGTTCTGTTAGTTAGGGCGATGCTTGGCCTCGCCTTCTGCACTATCTCGCGTACGTGCACGCGTACTGAATAAACCACAAATGTACCTCTAATACCAGTATTAGTCTGACCACACCCCTCATCAGCTTACCTTCATAAGCAGGTGTGTGGTCACCTGCTCTCCTCCTTCCCAAGCTTTCACCACAAGGTGAGGTCAAGGGCTGCAGCGGCCGTCCGAAGCCAAGCATCGCCCTAACTAACAGAACTTGGTTATAGTCATAACCTAACGTTCTGTATCGTTAGGGCTCAGCTTGGCTTCGCCTTCTGCACAAGGGAGGCCAAGCGGAGCCACTTGGCTGACAAATACACCCCGCTGACAGCCCCCCAAAACCATCAGAACAGGGAGGGCCGAGCCCCCCCCGACCCCCCCTAATGGAGGGTATCCCCCCTATTAGAGGCTTCACGGGAAGGCGACGGACCCGACCGTGCGAAGAGCTCTCAAGCAACTTAACGCACAGGGTGAGCAGACCGTGGCTTGACCCCACGACTACACACACGCACAACCCGCATGCCACCCGGGAACGAACGGAGGAACAACCTCGTTACTGCCCCCAGAATCACGGGGTCAAGGGCAAACCCAACCCCGTGGCAAGGCCGTAGCAGCGGAGCGCGAAGGAAGACCCAGACCCACCAAAGGGACTGGACCCCCGGAATGGGGGCCCGGAGAAGTCCATGATGCCAGCATCAAGACCCCACCAGGGGGGCACCTAGTGACCCCGCCCCTCACATCGCCAGCGTATTCGGACAAAGGCCCCTCAGCCGAGCGGGCCCTGTCCCCCTCAACAGCACACCGCCTGGAACACAAGCCCTGCAACAGGCAGACAGCATGGTCATAACACACAAGAGTTAACCAACGGAACAGGCAGTGCACCGGGGAAGACCAGGCAACAGGCTGTCAACCCAAGCCTGGAACAACTGCGGACGAGGCAGGCGCCAGAAAGGACAGCCGAAACAGCCGCCCCGGCGGAAGGGGCGTATGCTGGCGTTGTCGCATAACCAAGCTTTCAACAGCACGTCAGGAGCGGGATCCGTAGACCACACGGCCCCTGACAGCTGCCCACAGAAAAGCCCATACGATCGGCAGACGTCATGAACGTGCAGGGGCACCCTCAACCGGAGAACCGGGAGTTGACACTGCAGCAACACACCAGAGAACCAACCACCCAGGCATCACCCCATGCAACGGTTGGTCCCATAACCCCTCAGGAAAACCCCGAAACGCACCGGCGGTACCACCGCAGCCCGCGTTCCGGTTCCCAACAGGGCCATCCCGGGCCTACAGGTCAACGGGCATCACCCCGGACCGGGCCCGGCGATACGGGGAGCACAGGATCCCAAAGGAGGTTAACCCCACCCAACAGGCTCCTCAGCGCCAAAACGCAAGAGAAGAGCGTAATATGGAAGACCAGCCCCCAGCACCCCGCACTCGGTACCAACAAGGGGTCCCATAACGCACAACCCTGTGACACCCGGATCGACCTAGCATTTTTCCCCCCGAAAAAACCCTAAGTCCCTCAGGGTACCAGAACAGCAGATCTGCATCCCCAGCGGACAACGGGTGCACTGATCTGGACCAGCGCGACCAGAACCAGTCCCGTGCCCTAACCACGCCGACCTGCCAACCCCAGGAGAAGGGGCAGATATGCGCGTCTGATCCCAACATAAAAAGAAGGCGCCACCCAGACGTGTCGGTATGAACCGCGTCCGGCGGCCCACCCCTAGGGCGTGAGACCCTTCCCATATGCCCAGACCCATTCCGTCATCATCCCCTGACATGAACGGGAACCCATCGACAACACACAGGATGTCGGAAGAGGAAAAACCCCCATCCCAATTGCTCCATAAAAACGCTGTTTCACCAAAGCAAACGAGGCGCGCCAGTCAGCAACGGCCAAAGCACATCCTGAGCCAGCACTATGTGTGCGTTTGGACATACCCACATCAACAATAGGCCGGCTAGACCACCATATTGAATCCCCAAGACGCCCAGGGAAACGACAAGAGGGGCGAGATGCAATCAACTCCATGAATGAACATTCAACTCTTTATAAAATAAAGAAAAGGCATCACATGTATGACCTAACTGCACAGCTGGGAGTAAAAAACCCTGTGTTTTCACATGATTTTAATCCAGTCACTCCTCTTAATCAGAGTGTAAGACCAGATTCCCCCAGAAACACCTTCCCACATGAGACCACGGTCAAGAAAAAGATATGTAAACTGTGAGACACGTGACCAACAGACTCAAGTTTGACACAAAAACGAGCGCAGCAGGTTAAGTCCTGCGCTCTACCCTCGACATCTTTACGACACCAGCTCATGGAAGGCGTCGCCATAGCAACAACGCTATAACGGGCGGGGAAAACCCACCGGATCCTGTCATAACAGGAGTCGGTAGAATACCCCTCCCCCCCCCCCCCCTCCCCCGCCAAGCACTGGCTTGGCCCTGACTGGCTCAGCAGGAGGGTCAACAACCTCTAAACCAATCAAGTGGGTAAAGGAGGGGTTTATCCGACACCCCCTCCCGAAAAACACACCTTCTATCCCTACACACAGAAAACAACCGTAGCCATTTTGAAAACCTCTGGTAGAACAAAACACATATAGCATAAGCTAATACAATGTTAGCTACCCACAAAGTGTAAAAGGGTTTACAACAAAAAACACAAGTCGCCTGTGCGTGAATCCCATACCCGCAGCCTAAGCTATAGGAAGACGTTGAACGAGAGTAATGGCTAGGCCATGAAAAGTGTGTACGAGCATTACTGCAACTAACAACACAGCGTTGTGAACACATACTTAGTTAAAGCAATGGAATATCACCAGTTCTAATTGCATGTGGAGCATCAAGCTAATAGAACCTATTACCGAGTGTAAGTTGCAGACCTTGCTTAAAAACTCGTAACACAACACAACTCATTCCCCCAACGTAACAGGGTAGATTCATAAAACACAACCCCACCACATGATTTGTATTGAAGAAACACACAGTTTGTTCGGCCAACCACAGTCCCCCTTATATCAGGGAACTTTTTTATTAAATAAATAATATGTGATCAAGGCACAAAATCATAGGGGGGCCGGGGAGGGTGTAGAGGAGGGGACACAGAGGGGGAAAAGTCACTCAGCGGCGCCTGCCACCTCGCGCCGCTCGAGTCTGGCCACCCCGGGGAGCCCCGGAGGGACGGTAGTTTACAGTCTGCTGGACACGACGTTCCCTACCGTCTCCTCCGGTCTGGGATGGGCCGGCGGTGGCTGAAGCGTCGCCTCGTCTCCTAGCCCTCTTGGCAGGGCCAGCAGCGGCGGCGGGAGCAGTGGTAGCGGCGACGGAGACAGCTCGACGTCGCGGAAGCCTTCTGCCCCCACCGGCAAGGACGGGAGGCGGAAAATGGGGTTGGAGGATGGATCTCTCCTCTGCCATCTCTCTGCATGTTGAGGTCATCAATAGCAGGGCCTTCCCGAACAGGCCAGCGTCGGAGAGGTCGGCCGTCAGAAGAGGGGCTCTCTTCTTCTCAGGTACACGAGCCTGCTCCAGCCAAAGGTGACGCTGGCCCAGGGTGGCCAGGGCGCGCACTTTACCCATGGCTATGGCTAGCACCTGGGAGAGGTGCAGCACAGCTCCCGCAGCCTGGGTGATCTGATCGCACCTCACCTCGTTCAGATCCGCGCCGCCCGTCATTATCCCCGATACAAATCTAGCCAGGTGGGCGATGTTAGAAGCCGCAGCCAGCGACTGTGTACCGGCGATAAATGACTGGTCACCCCAATAAGCCAATCGCCTAGCCGACCTCCCCTGGAGGACCGGCTTGCATAGGGGCTCCCACACCATATCCGGACAGAGGAGCGCGGCCATCGGATTGTCAAGCCGAGGTACGCCCTCCCCCATACCTTTGACCAACCCCGACACCCGCGTAACTGGTACGTAGGCGGGAGTCAGTCCCATGATGTTGGAGACCGCCTGGCCCCGACGAACATAGGCCCCCATCGATGGGAAAAATGGGTAGACAACGTCCACCCCTCTCACCGGGGGACGCTGCCAGGGATGGCCTATGAGGTCATCAGGGACAGGAGCAGGCAATGGCTGCGGCAGCGGCACACCGTTTGCAGCGGCGGCTACCGCCATGAGCTCGGGAAACAAGGCCCGCAGTTCCCCCTGCGGACCCTCCTCCACCGACCCCGCATCCCTCGCATACAGCAGGCTGCGACTGGTCAAGGAGCCACAATCCGATGCGGCCGACAGTAGGGCATCCTGTTGATGAGGCCAAGGTGGTTCCCCGACATCCTCGAACAAGGCGCCCCGTGGAGCCATTTCCCCCCACCCCGGGGTCTCCGGAGGAGGGATACTCTCCTCCACGGGACCATCATACAAGAACCCGTCCGCCTCCTCCATGAAGTCTTCAGTTTCCATCAGAAATCCAGAGTCGGACGCGGCCTCGCTGGTCTCCAGCAATTCCCCAAACCCAGGCCGTTCGCGTCTGCACGCCACCATGTGACGACGTGAGCGAGCAGACGCAAAAAGTTTTCGTCGCAAATCCCCTGGCTCTAAGACAATCCCCCGTTCATCAACGGGCGATTCCCCAGAAACAGAGGAACCAGAGTCGAGATCAGGCCATCGCCGGAGCGACGGCTCCGAACCCTCGGCTCGTCGGTGAGGAAAACTATCCACCGGCAGTCTCCCGGGCTGGGTCGGCAACCACGAGAGTGGCAACAGCCCAGCACCGGAACGCACGACGGAGGCGGGAATGGAGAATCGGTGGTGAAGAGTAGGTCTAGCGGGTCTACTCTCCGCGGAATACATTATGACCCAAACCTTTTTCTTATATAAACAAGTGAGAGAAGAAAAAGGTTAGGCACAATGTAAACCTAGTCACAACTCTTTTCAACTTATCAACGACACGTCAAGTGGGGTACTACCGAGGCACTTCCTTGTGGTGAAAGCGAGAAGGAGGAGAGCAGGTGACCACACACCTGCTTATGAAGGTAAGCTGATGAGGGGTGTGGTCAGACTAATACTGGTATTAGAGGTACATTTGTGGTTTATTCAGTACGCGTGCACGTACGCGAGATAGTGCAGAAGGCGAAGCCAAGCTGAGCCCTAACGATACAGAACTTACTCTAGAGAGGCCTTTAACCTAGAACTGGGGAGCTTGGACTGGTCAGATGAACTCAGTGGTACACAGGTTGAAGAAACATGGCTTGGATTCAAAACCAAATTCACAGCAATACTCAACAACATGGCACCCATAAGAACCACCAGGGTTAAAAATCGCGCTGAGGCATGGATGCACACTGAAATACTGCCCGCTATGAAAACCAGAGACAAAAAATGCTCGGAACTTCATAAAAGTCAGACAAAGCTTTCCAATAGTTCAAACAGTGAACTCCAAGCCCACGTGGTTGAACTAAAAATCCAAAGAAACAGACTAAGAAATGACGTAAACGCCATGATCAGAACCGCAAAAAGAAATTTCATCAACGACAAAACTGAGGAAAACAAAAACAAACCCCGCGAACTTTGGAAATTACTCAATAATCAACTAGGCTGCAGTAAAAAACGTAAAACCAGATTCTCAAACATAAACATAAAGACGGACAACACGCTCATCACAGACAAGCTGGATGTAGCCAATTACTTAAACATCTTCTTCACAAACATAGCCACAACACTGGTAAACAAACTACCCTCCCACTCAGGGCATTATGGGGTAGAACACATAGTAGCATACTACAAAAACCTAGGGGTCCACAAAGACGACTTCAAACTTGAAATGGTAACAACCGATGAGGTACTCAAAAAATTGAGCGCCCTCCAACCTAACAAGGCCACTGGCCATGACAACATCCCCTCCAAATTCCTCAGAGACGCAGCAGCCGCCATCACCCCAGTCATCACACACATAATAAACCTCTCTATAAAACAGGGGCACGTCCCCAAGGACTTCAAAATTGCGAGAGTGACCCCTCTGCACAAAAAGGGCAGCAAATTAGACCCAGGCAACTACCGCCCTGTTTCTATTCTTACCTCCATCTCGAAAGTCATGGAGAAAATAGTCTACGAACAGGTCGAAAAGTACCTGGCGGAAAAAAATCTAATCTATGAATTCCAATCTGGCTTCAGAACGTCCCACTCCACTGACACATGCCTCCTCTATTTGAACGACCACATCAAACAAGAGGTGGACACGGGCAAATACTGCGGCATGGTCATGCTGGACCTACAAAAGGCCTTCGACACTGTCAATCACTCCATTCTAATGGACAAGCTAAAGGCAATTGGTTTTGATAGCTTATCAGTGAGCTGGATGCAATCCTACCTGGAGGGGAGAGAACAGATGGTAGAGGTAAACGGTACTCTACCCCCCCCCCCCCCCCTCACAGTGAGCTGTGGTGTTCCACAAGGAAGCATACTAGGACCGCTACTCTTCCTAATTTATGCAAATGACATGTCGTCAGCCTGTGACTGCAACTTGTTCCTGTTTGCGGACGACTCAGCCCTGCTGGTCTCTGACAAGAACAAATTGCAGGTTGAAAAAACCCTCAGCACGGAACTAGGCAAAATCTGCATATGGCTCGCTGATAACAAACTATCTGTTATGGTTTGACACCGACCCCAAACGCAACGACACAAGAGAGTAGATTCAGAGTTGCCAAAAAACAAGGGCTTGTTTATTTACACTAAATAAACAGCATAGACTTGGTAGAGAACAGACAAAGACTGGGATACAAGCATAGATGAGTGTTGCTGCTCTGCAGCTTCTCCCGGGATGGTTAGTCTGGGGAAGCAGACGATGACGTCAGAGCCGCTCTGCAGACTTCTCTCGGCAGATCTCCGAGGTGGCAACGGGACCGAGAGGGAGAGAGGGAGCGGGTTAGCTCAGAGTACAGTTGGGAACAGAGCAGGTGACAGGGGAGGTGACTTGTACCAAAAAACAGAGTAATCCAAGTGACTGAATCTTCGGTGTATATACACACTGTGAGTAACGTCCCAAACACAAATCCACGTGATAGAAATCTTCGGTGCAAATAAACACTGTGAGCGAAGTCCCAAATACAAATCCAAGTGATTATATCTTCGGTGTGTGAACACACAGTGAGCGATGTTAAGGCCAAATATTATCCCAATGAACAATCCAAAAAAGCTGAACGCTGGGTGAGTGACTGTCTGACAAAAAGCAGGATATCTTCAGTGTCATTTAAACACACGAAAACGAATAGGATCAAAGACAGTCATAAAAACTCACCCAGGCGCTGTGCGTAAAGAGAGTAGGATCAAAACGGGGCGAGCGCGTCGCCACGGGAAACGGGTGTCCAAGCGGAATACTTCTTGAATATCCTGGAGGCAAAGCACAGGGAAAAACAGCAGGCAAGGCAGGAACGGCGAATGCTACTGAAATCTCAAAACGATCCAACAAAACTTGAATGGGGAAACGGGGTATAAATAATAAGGGAATGCTTAATTGACAAGCTGTGACAGCTGAGGGATGTGATTGACAAGCGTGTGGTTGGGGGAGCACCAATCAACGGCGTCTATGGGAAGAAGCGTGTGAATAGGGGAATGCAATTGATTAACAGAAAACAAAAGGAACAGAGCGAGTAGGCTTAAAGGAACAGAGCGAGTAAGTGAGCAATGGACAAAAACCTCACACTATCATTACACATGGGCAAAACAGAGTCCATTCTCTTCTGTTCAAATAACAAACTCAGCAAGACGAAATTACCTACCTGGGTTCCATCCTAGAGGAAAATCTTTCCTGTGACAAAATGGCATCCAATGTAATAAAAAAAGTCAACCAACGAACTAGATTCTTGTACCGGATCTCCTCTCTGGTAAACAAGAATACCCTGAAGACTCTGGCAGGAGCACTCATTCAAGGGTACTATGACTATGCGTGCACCTCATGGTACCAAAGCACCTCAAAGGCGCTTAAAACAAAATTACAAACATCACAAAACAAACTGGTCAGACTACTACTTGACCTGAACCCCAGAACCCACCTCACCCCTGCCCACTTTGACAACCTAGGATGGCTTAGAGTAGACGACAGAGTACAGCAACTTGCAATGGGCCTGGTCTTCAAGATACACTATACGACCGGGGTGCCCATGTACATGTCAAAATACTTCCCAAAGGTCAGTGAATACCACAACCACTACACCAGAGGAAGCTCAACAAATCATGTTAAACCCAGATTCGGCTCAAACAAGGGACTAAACACGTTTCGCAATTATGCCACATCAATGTGGAACGCCCTACCCAAAGCTGTAAAGGAATGTGAATCACTACCCACTTTCAAAAACACTCTCAAAGAACACCTACGGGAGACTGCAATTCGAAACTGGCCCCTGTAAATGTCCTAACCCAACCCCCTCCAATGTACAGTAAATTACCAAGTATGGTTTTGTCAATATTCCAATGTACAGTTTTGCTTGTACAGTTGCACAGTGTCCCCCACCCACCCACCCCTCCTACCCAACCCACCCCCCCCCCCCCCAACCACCTCCAATGTACAGTCCCCCCCCCCCCAACCCCACCCCACCTACCCAACCTCCTCCAATGTACAGTTTCTACGTCAAATGTATATACTCTCTTTTCTGGACTCTTTTTGTATCACAAACAGTACTGTATTTGCAAATCTGGTATGTCATAAATGTATAGATGTAGCAGTACTGTCTATCTGTATGTCATGTATGTCATATATGTTATGATGAATTGAAAATGGGGGACCCTGATGTAAACAAGACGAAAGTCTTTCTCTGGTCTGCATCCCCTTAACAATTGTATGTATTGAGCTGTACTGTACTGTACCCATTCTGCAATCTGTTAATAAAGTTTTCAATCAATCAATCAATCAATCAATCAATCAATCAATCAATCAATCAATCAATCAATCAATCAATCAATCAATCAATCAATCTATAGTGTGCTGCCACCTGCTGGTAGATGGGCTGAATTAGTCAACTTAAAAGTGTTGTTATTTATGCAAAGAATTGTTTCTTTGTTTTAAATGTATATATAAAAATAAATAATAATAACATTGTTTGCTTCTGTTGGATGACTATTGACCTAATTGTTTCACCATCGAGGCACAAATTCATCAGTTGCTCAAATCAGGAAGCTGTGGTCCATCCACACATCCTCCACGGTGTTAGAACAGTCTTAAAGAGACAGCGCTGAGTTCTGTACTGCTGAATTGTGAGCTTTTATATATTTGTGAAAATTGACTGCTTAATGAGGATGTTGGTCATACTTATCATACATCTAATATCTGTGGGTGGGTTTTTATGTGATCCTTACTTTTCCTGCTGTAATTCTGCTTTGGTAACTCCTTCAAGGAGGTTGTGTTTTTATCCCCATTTCTGTGTTTGTGGGAAAACGTATCACAAAAGCAAAACGATCTACAAAAACCTCAACCCCAAATGGAACCAGTCCTTCACCATCGATATTAAGGACCTGGACCAGAAATTGTTCATTCAGGCAAGACATTCCACAGAGCAAGTTTTACTTACTTATACCACTCAAACTATGGACCAGAGACTGTTCATTAAGGCAAGATGTTCCACAGGGCAGGTTACACTTACTTACACCACTCAAACTGTGGACCAGAGACTGTTCATTAAGGCAAGATGTTCCACAGGGCAGGTTACACTTACTTACACCACTCAAACTGTGGGGCAAAGGAGCTCATATGGCAGTGTGGCGGTGGGGAATCCTGAGATTTCCAGGGATATAATGGATTATGTAGTAGAGGGCACCAAATCCAGGTAGGCTGCTTAAAAAAGGAGAAGAAAATAGTTACATTTCAACTGGCCTCGTGTCTCGCTCTGCTACTGAGATAACCCCTTATCTCCACGCACCTGGCGTGCACGAGAAACAAAAACAAATGCACCCACTTGCACGTGACCGCGCCACCCCCATGCGTCCCTATATGACGCCGGAAGTGGTCACGCCTCACCCTTCCTCATTTCGTTTCCAAGCGGAAGCAGCTCAGATGCACTTCTTGAACTGGAGATTGTTATGAAACGTAAGGTGAAATTACACAATGTTGGGAATTCGCCAGAAGTTCACCAGCCCCCGGAACCTTCTCGGCACATCCTAACAGCGCAGCGGTCCTGTCCTGGGTTTTCCTCATCTCGTGACAGCGGACCGAGGGATGTCGCGCGACGGTTAGCAGTCGAGCTAAGTTGTGCACAGGTAGGGCCTGCGCTATCAGGCATTGATACTAGCATGGGTAATACTGCTCATTGTCTCGTGAGACGACCGAGTGATGTATTGGCACGGGGGCGGGATATTTGGGAAAACATGGTCGTCATGACTCTCTTTTGGGTGTTTTTCCAAGTATCCTAGCACGCAGCTAATGCTAATGCTACAATGTTGGGATGCCGTTCCCCATGTACCCCGGCGTGGTTGTCGCGACTCTTCCCTCCTCTTAACCGTTTCATTGCTGAAGGTCAATCAGTGTCTAATGTCGGGGGTTTTGCTGAGGCTTATTTACCCTTTATACGGGTGGATGGGCTGACGACAGGGCGCAAGGCAGGTGTGCCGTGCTTAGAGGGCCAGGTAGCATCGGTCCTTTGCCCTGGCATGGTTGAATGGTATCCCACCCGGAAGCCGACGCCAGAGGGCGAGTCGGCCCGGCAGGTGGCTGAGTGGGCTGATGAAGCTTATACCGCCGCAGGACGGAACTTAGCAGCAACCAATAACATTGCTCATTTGGCTGCTTTTCTGTTCAAAATGGTGTCGGGTGGTGGGGCCTTAGGGCCAGCCGACGTCAAAAACATTGCGCGTGTTTTTGAGGTTATACAGCTTTTGACCCAGCTGCAGGCTATAACCGCAGGGAGGGCTAGGATGCTCAACACTTGTTCACAGACATCTTTGGTTGGAACAGTCTCCCCTTGAGGAGGAGATAAGACTTCCCCTACTCAGGGCTCCCCTCTCCGCAGAGGGACTTTTTGGTCTGTCCGCAGGGGCGCGGGCGGTATTTGACCTGGGCCCCACACCGCCCCACACCACGCAGCCAGAGGTGAGAGCACGACCGGCGGCCATGTTTCCCCCGCCTGAGATACCCTGGGCACAAAGAAAACAGGTGATCACAAGGCCGACAGCCTCGGCGGCCGAGGGATTGGCTACATTAGATGAGCACGCCCTAAAAAAAAACGTTGCCGTCTAGCTGTGTCTAGCACGCTCTCCGGTTACTCCCCCCCGCTACACTACGGGACACAGGGCTCTGATTTGTTCTCTTTGGCTGCGGGCCGCGTGCTTCCAGTGAAGCGCAAGCGGCCCCACGTTTCGCTTCTCATAGGGACAGGGGCTGACACCCAGTTGCTAGCTAGGCCTGGGTCTGCCTGTGAGAATGCTGTGCTGTCAAGCGGCTCCCACGCCACACGTTCTGTGTCTGTGTTTGGTGAGCCTGGTGTTGTGTCTGTCGACGGAGCAGGGTTCCCTGTATCTAAAAAAGGTTGTCAGAGGGGGAACTCTAGGCCCAGGAGGTCGCAGCGTGAGTTCCCCCAGCCCCGCCCTTGCCAGGCCGGGTATCACGTTAATGCCTCCCCCGACCGGAAGACCGGCGGTGGTCAGTCAGGCACGCGTGGTTTGGGTGGTAGTAATATCACTACAGGGCTACGGTGTGTCGGGCAGTGTGGGGACCACACACCTTGCATGTCCAGCTGCAGAGCAGGCTATCCTCAGCAGTCTATGCTGGGAAGATGCTCAGCGGGTGAGCTTATGTCACCAGGGGTGATGGCCGCTCCCCCCGTATCAGACCGGCCCTTTCTGTCGGGGTCCCCCCTTTGGTGCGATTGCCTCGTTGGTAGAGTCAGGGTGCGATATCCCGGCTCGACGAGACACCCTGCTCGCGCGCTTGGCGAGTCCAGGGTTGGCAACACACAGCGGGTGGGACCAGGCCTCCTATCTACGGTTCCTGGCAGACCAGCGCCAGTTGGCGGCGGGTGCGCTTTGGGATTATCATCACGTATGGTTACAGGAGTGCCATATGTCAAGGTGGATGGAGAGAACGCTGAGGGAGGGGCTTGTGTTACAGTTTGCACAACCCCACCCTCCGTTTTTGGGTTTGGTACAGACCCTATTGTCAGGGTCCGCAGCAGTGACAGCTCTGGCCGACGAGATCCAATCTCTGTTGGCGAAGTAGGCCATCGTTGTGGTCCCAAAATAGGATGCGATGTGTGGCGTTTACTCCCGGTATTTTCTGGTGCCCAAGAAATCGGGAGGTCTCAGACCTATACTGGACCTGTCCGCGTTCAATCGTCTGATTGTGGCGAGAAGGTTCAGAATGTTGACCGTCAAACACCTGTTAAGCGCTGTCAGAGTGGGAGACTGGTTCACCTCCATAGACCTGAAGGATGCGTATTTTCACATCCCGATCTTCCCTCCTCACAGGAAATTCCTACACTTCCTTTTTCAGGGCATAGCGTACGAGTACCAGAGGCTGCCGTTCGGCTACTCTCTTGCTCCTCGCACATTCACCAAGTGCGTGGAGACTGCGCTGGACCCTCTGCGTCGTCAGGGGATACACATTTTATTCTACCTCGACGACATTCTGGTCCTCAGCCGGTCAGAGGAGATCGCCAGGTCTCATACCAGGCAGGTGGTGGAACACCTCACCAGCCTGGGTTTTGCTGTGAACTGGAAGAAGAGTACTCCTCTTCCCAGTCAACAGGTGGAGTACTTGGGCTTGGTTCTAAGCTTAGGGCCCATCTCAGAGCGGCGGCGGAAGGATATTCTCGGCGCGCTCAGGAGGTTCCGTCCTGGCAGGACGGTTACGGTGCTGTCCGTGATGCGCCTGCTCGGTATGATGGCATCTGCTCACACTGTGGTCCCTCTTGGCCTCCTCTTCATGAGGAGGATACAGAGGTGGTTTTCCAGGATGAAAATAGACCCGGTGAGAGACAAGTGGAAGCGGCTGACGGTTCCCGTGTCAATACTGGGGGATCTCGACCACTGGGGGAGACCTGGTGCCCTCACCAGCGGGGTCCCCATGGGCAGCAGGCTATCACATGTCAGGGTATTCACTGACGCCTCCCTCACGGGATGGGGGGGGACGTGTCGGGCCCACGTAGTAGCGGGCACATGGCATTGCCATGCTGCCCGGTCTGCTCTACATATCAATGTGTTGGAATTCTGGAAGCTGATTCTGGAAGCTGATTCAGCTCTTGGTGGCCCCGCCATGGCCTGTTCCGTGGTCACCGCGGGCCCTCTCTCAGGCACGCAGAACGATGTTTCTGCGTCCTGTTCTGGGGCAGCCGTTGATGGTTTGGCTGCTGAAAGGGTGAGTCTGGAGGGGATGTGTCTTAACCCTACTGTGGTTGACACCATCCGGAACGCGCACGCCCCGTCCACTACCGCGGTTTACGCAGGTAAGTGGCGTATATTTCAAGAGTGCTGTGAGGTTGGGGGCCTCGACCCAGTGTCCTGCCCCCTGGACTCAGTTCTTTCCTTCCTCCAGTCTATTCTGAATAGGTTGTCGGCCTCGACAGTGAGGGTATACGCCGCGGCTATATCCTCTTGTCACGTGGGTTTTGAGGGCGGTACGATGTTCAGCCACCCTCGCGTGAAACGTTTCCTGCTTGGCGCTCGGCGTCTCAAGCCTGTGGGACGTTCTCTGTCTCCGAGTTGGGATCTACCTGGTTTGAGCCTCTTGAGCAGGCACCATTGGATCGGCAGTCCTTTAAGACCGCGTTCCTTTTGGCCATCACCTCCGCTAAGCGCGTGGGTGAGCTGTGTGCTCTCTCGGTCTATTCGGGCCGATAGCGGTGCAACTCTGAGGCCTAATCCAGTCTTCGTGCCAAAGACTATCCGGAGCTCTTTTCGCTCCAGGGATATTGTGGTTCAGGCGTTTCATCCGCCTCCTCACGCTAGTGGGTTGGAGGCAAGCCTTCACCTGTCGTGTCCTGTCCGTGCACTGAGGGTTTACCTTAGTCGGACGCAGGATCTCAGGGCTTCCAATCAACTGTTTGTTTGTTACGGTGGCCCACGCGCGGGTAAGGCGCTATCCAAGCAGCACCTGTCACATTGGTTGTGCGAGGGCATTGCCCTTTGCTACATGTTGGCTGGACAGGTCCCCCCCGGGGGCGTCAGGGCGCACTCCACTCGTGGTCTGGCGGCCTCTGCTGCCCTGTTAGGGGGGCCTCGGTGGAGGACATCTGTGCTGTGGCCTCCTGGTCCTCCCCGGGTCCTTTTGTTAGGTTTTACCTCATGGACATGACTGGGGGTTCTGTCTCCCAGGCGGTCCTGAGGTCCGGGACCTCTCCTGCATCCCACCATCAGGTGGGCTAGCAGGGGTGTGTGGGTGTGGACCGCGGGGTGCTGTGTCACACGTGGTCACGCCTGTGCTGTGCGTTCAGGGGTGCCTGTTTCCCCCTTTTCGCACTTTGGTGGAGTTGACTGCCTCCCCCCCTTCGTTAGGACGGGCGGGTGGACGGGACTCCTCTCCTCCCTGGCTGGGGCTTACAGGCCCTCAGGGGGTGCATTTGTCGGGCAGCGCGTTCACTCTGCCCTTTATCTCAGTAGCAGAGCGAGACGCGAGGCCAGTTGAAATGTAATGTATGGTTATTCTATAACCCTAGTTACATGATACTGGCTGAGCGTCTCGCTCTTAGCGCCCTGAGGTCCCTTGGAGGTTTTTCCGCTTATGGAAATCGAACTGGGAAGGGTGAGGCGTGACCACTTCCGGCGTCATATAGGGACGCATGGGGGTGGCGTGGTCACGTGCAAGTGGGTGCATTTGTTTTTGTTTCTCGTGCACGCCAGGTGCGTGGAGATAAGGGGTTATCTCAGTAGCAGAGCGAGACGCTCAGCCAGTATCATGTAACTAGGGTTATAGAATAACCATACGATTTTGATGTAGGTTATGGAAACAACTGGGGAATTTTGCCCCTTTCTGTGAACGGGAAGGGGAGGGAATGATGTCTGCTAGAATTATAAGACCAGGATGGATCAGTGTTGCCACTTTACCACTGGCAGACAAATTGTGCTGTCAGACAATTTAGTCATTGTAGGAAAATGTAGCATTTGTCTCCCAGGTTTGAACTTCTTCCACGAGTAACGTTGCTATTGGAATCCATCCTCCCTGTGGCATTCTAGGGTGTCTGTGCTTTATTCTCTCCTTGACATTCAAATTATTCTTTTTATTCTTTCTTTCCTTGGGCACCCCACAGGTATACAACTGGAATTATAGCAGCCATGACTTCATGGGCTCCAGCAGCATCCTCCTGAGTGATCTTAAAATTGACAAGTGAGTGAAAGATGCTGTGGAGTATATTAGTTTTACATCAGTACACTAAACTACTCATATCACTACTCTATTAATAATAATACTAATACATTTTATTTATATAGCGCTTTTCAAGAACCCAAAGACGCTGACAATAAGCAAAACAAATGAACAGAGAGACAAAGAACCACAGGGAATACGCAACAGTATGAATATGCAAGACATAAGACCACGGGTAACAAGTAACAAATACAAAGTCCAATATGGGAACAATCAGGGATGTAAGGAAACCGAGGGGAGGGGGGGGGGGGGGGAGATGGAGAGAAAGTAGGGAAGGGCAAGGCGAGGTGGTAGGTTGGAGGAGGGTTGTTATGGGTAGGGAATGTTGTATGCTTGGGAGAACAGGTAGGTTTTGAGCGAGGGAGAGTCTCTGACAGTCTGAGGGAGGGTGTTCCAAAGTCGGGGTGCAGCTTGTGAGAAAGGCCCGTTCACAAAAAGGTTTGAGTTTGGATGATGGGACAGTGAGGGAAGCAGTGGAAGAGGACCAGAGGGAACATGCCAAATTGTTGGTCTAATAGCAATAATAATAATATATTTTTTAATAAATTGTCCCATACATGTATAGGAAAGGTCTGTTAGGTTGTCAATTGTGGAAAAAGGCTGAATTTGAAAGCTATTTCAACACTGGCATTTATTAATTCAACCCATGCACCTCATTTGCATTGTTGATGAAACCACTTGTTCCGCCAGGACTATTGTGCAGCGTCTGGCCCTGGACGACCCCGACAGTCTGGAGGAGGACATGGGGGACATCCTGATGGACTTGTCCCTGTCCCGTATGGACGGGAATATCAAGAACGCTGTAAGGGAAACTTATAACACGTATTTATCGCACCTTTTCCAATGTGGCCACCCAATATAATCCCTGCGGATGAAGTAAAACATCATTATTTGACACATTTGCTAATAGATTGAATGATAAGATAATGATAATGTGATATGGTACACATTACATACAATCACATGATTGTACTCTGGCGTATGTGGCCTAATGGTCTAATGGTAATTGGAACATGATTTTCTGCTATTTTTAATTATGCACAGGGAGGAACAGAAGGACTGTGCAGTGGTAGTGACTGCTTGATCGGTGCTAATTGAATACCGGCTACACATGTACAGCAGTGTGTCTTGATGTACGCTCAGCTAATTATCTTAGGATATGTCTCCTATTATATACTGTATATAGCACAAGCCTGGCTTTATATACTGTATATAGCACAAGCCTGGCTTTACTTAATTCCTGAATGAAAAAATTGGATTTAAAATGTCCTTCCACTGTCGAGAAAAGACATAATATACTTCCACCTAGCTGTCTGTCTGCTATACCTTTGGTTGGTGGAGAGCTCATTTACCCAGCTTTGTTATTGTAATGTCCAAAGCACTTATTTATACTATGTAGATCTATGATTTGTATTCATATAGATGGACATTTGAAAATATGATCCATTATTATATTTCATTTATATATATTTCCCCCCCGCCTTTATGTTTTATGCATGTTTGCCAGTATTGCAAGTATCAGCTGCTTTGGTTATTGATGAAAATAGCTCCTCCATTCAAAGCCTGTCTGTAACATGATTTTATTAGTTAGAAATACTTTTTCATTTTTTGTATCCTCTCCCCTCCCCTCCTCTCTTCTCTTCTCCTCTCCCCTCCTCTCCTCTCCTACCCTCTCCTCTCCTCTCCTACCATCTCCCTCCTCTCATCTCCCCTCCTCTCCTACCCTCTCCCCTCCTACCCTCTCCTCTCCCCTCCTCTCCTCTCCTCCCCTCTCCCCTCCCCTCCTCACCTCTCCTCTCCCTCCTCTCCTCTCCTCTCCTCTCCTCTCCTCTCCTCTCCTCTCCTCTCCTCTCCTCTCCTCTCCTCTCCTCTCCTCTCCTCTCCTCTCCCCTCCCCTCCCCTCCTCTCCCCTCCTCTCCTACCCTCTCCTCTCCTCTCCCCTCCTCTCCTCTCCTACCCTCTCCCCTCCTTCTCCTCTCCTCTCCTCTCCTCTCCTCTCCCCTCCTCTCCTACCCTCTCCCCTCCTCTCCTCTCCTCTCCCCTCCTCTCCTCTCCTCTCCTCTCCTCTCCTCTCCTCTCATCTCCTCTCCTCTCCTCTCCTCTCCTCTCCTCTCCTCTCCCCTCCTCTCCTCTCCTCTCCCCTCCTCTCCTACCCTCTCCTCTCCCCTCCCCTCCTCTCCTCTCCTCTCCTCTCCTCTCCTCTCCTCTCCTCTCCTCTCCTCTCCTCTTCTCTCCTCTCCTCTCCTCTCCTCTCCTCTCCTCTCCTCTCCTCTCCTCTCCCCTCCCCTCCCCTCCTCTCTTCTCCTACCCTCTCCTCTCCTCTCCCCTCCTACCCTCTCCCCTCCTCTCCTCTCCTACCCTCTCATCTCCTCTCCCCTCCTCTCCTCTCCTCTCCTCTCCTCTCCTCTCCTCTCCTCTCCTCTCCTCTCCTCTCCTCTCCTCTCCCCTCCCCTCCCCTCCTCTCTTCTCCTACCCTCTCCTCTCCTCTCCCCTCCTACCCTCTCCCCTCCTCTCCTCTCCTACCCTCTCCCCTCCTACCCTCTCATCTCCTCTCCCCTCCTCTCCTCTCCCCTCCTCTCCTCTCCTACCCTCTCATCTCCTCTCCCCTCCTCTCCTCTCCTCTCCTCTCCTCTCCTCTCCTCTCCTCTCCTCTCCTCTCCTCTCCTATCCTCTCCTCTCCTCTCCTCTCCTCTCCTCACCTCTCCTCTCCCCTCCTCTCCTACCCCCTCATCTCCTCTCCTCTCCTCTCCTCTCCTCTCCTCTCCTCTCCTCTCCTCTCCTCTCCTCTCCTCTCCTCTCCTCTCCTCTCCTCAGCTTTGGAATCAGCTTTGGAGCAACGTGGTGGTCATCACCCTCTTGAAGGGCCTGAACCTGCCTATGACCGGCCAGGGAACCCTGTTTGTACGCTTCAAACTGGGCAACCAGATATACAAGAGCAAGGTACTGGACACGGGGGCAGCAGCAGTGGTATCTTAAAACTTAGAGCACGGGGCTTGTGACCGGAACATCCTACTCTCCCCTCCCTCAGTAACTACTGTTGAAGTCCCCTTGAGTAAGACACTTAACCCCAAATTGCTTATAATTAACACCCAGGTGTGAATGTGTTTAATTGTGAGAGTGTATAGCAGGGTGTTGCTGAAAAAGAGCATACTACATGCTCAGAAAAGATTCACTGGGTAAATAAAGGTTAAAAACAACAACTACTAGTACTCAAGGCTAGATTGGCATTATGTCCATTTAGGGATTATCTGCATAGAGTGGAAGCCTAAAGACACATGCTCCTGAAGTACAGGGTGCATATTGTACACACTATGCAGTGTGTATGCAGTCGGTGTGCATGCAGAGCATATTTTGTATAACACCAGTGCACTAGTATATATATGTGCGCACAGAAAAATGGAGTGGTGCACAAGAAATCAAGGGACCCCATTGTAAATGGCCATGCCGATTTTTTCCCATCAAAGTTTTGCTGAGATTTGGGGCAATATTTCACCCTTTTCCCAGTAAGCTAAAAACTAATAATAACTCATTCAGATTCCTCAAGATGTCTAGTTTCAGGAGGTACCGCCATCTTTTCTTTTATTGTTTTTGGCCCGGGCAGCTGGCGCCTTCTAGTGATTGTCACCAGTGATGCCACAGATTACTTGTAAAAATAATCTGATTACTGATTACTCCTTTAAAAAGTAATCTAGTTACTTTCCTGATTACTTAGTAACTAGGTTACGAAGTTGTCGTCGTCCCCCCTGCTGCTGTCACAACATAAGAATGACAACAGTTTTCTTTCTTTTTTTAAATAATGCTTTATTGAAAGTGCATAATGTCATAAATCATGATTGGCTGCTCAGACAGTCATCATGAGACGTCATCAGCCATCAGGCCATAAGGTCACAGCTGTCCACTGCTCAGGCACTCTAGGTCTAGGACATTGGTTCCCAAACTAAATAAAATAGAAAATGTATATAATATAATTTTAATAAAAAATTTAATTGTAAAACCGTTGTGTAATATAAAACATGGTATTATAGTTTGTTATTCTCTCAAATTAGGCTTATCATTATGGCTAAATAGTGGCGCTTGTGTGTGATGACAGTTTTACTGACGCACCTGCTCCTCTGCTCTGCACTTACCAGCGTAAAAGCAGTGGCTCAGCAAGCAAAATATATTCACTGCTGCATCCACAGGAATTGACTCAAAATGTGATCTTTCACATCGTTTCTGTGATGCTCAGTGGCTTGCCAAATTGGCATACATGGCAGATATTTTTTAGCATTTGAATGGACTCAATCGGAGTCTTCAGGGGACTTTTTTGCTTCTGCGAAGCAACATCACCAGTCTCATTATGTGATAACGTTATCCAGTCTCTCTCTCTCTACATCTACCTCTCTCTCTCTCTACCAAATCCATTCTGAGACAACGGACTCAGTGCGTATACTCCACAAGTCGCGCGTAACATGAATCTCTCTCTCACTCTCTCTCAAGTAGCCAAATTACACTATAAAACTAACTGGATAGTTGATTTAACTTCATACTGAAGCCATTCTAAAATCAGCTATAAACGTAAACATGTGTGTGTGTGGCTGTGTGCGTGCGTGCGCGAGCACACGTCCCATCTCCGGTCTAGCTGACTGTACCCCTGGCTCTCTTATCATCAGCATTATGAGATAGTAACTAAATAGTAACGCACAGCCACTTGGAAAAGTTTTTGATTGATTGATTGAAAACTTTATTAACAGATTGCAGAATGGGTACAGTACAGTACAGCTCAATACATACAATTGTTAAGAGGATGCAGACCTGAGAAAGACTTTCATCTTGTTTCCATCAGGGTCCCCCATTTTCAATTCATCATATGACACACACGACATACAGATAGACAGTACTGCTACATCTACACATTTATGACATACCAGATTTGTAAATACAGTACTGTTTGTGATACAAAAAAAATCCAGAAAAAGAGTGTATATACATTTGACATAGAAACTGTGCATTGGAGGAGGTTGGGTAGGTGGGGTGGGGCTGTACATTGGAGGTGGGGGGGGGGGGGGGGGGGGGGTTGGGTAGGGGACACACACACTGTACATTGGAATACTGACATACATTTGACATAGAAACTGTACATTGGAGGAGGTTGGGTATAGGTGGGATGGGGTTGGGTGGGGCTGTACATTGGAGGTGGGGGGGGTTCGGTAGGGGGGGGGGGGGCACTGTACATTGGAATACTGACAAAGCCATGCTTGGTCTTTATTGTACAACTGGGTTAGGACATTTGTAGAGGCCAGTTTCGAATTGCAGTCTCCCGTAGGTGTTCTTTGAGAGTGTTTTTGAAGGTGGGTAGTGATTCACATTCCTTTACAGCTTTGGGTAGGGCGTTCCACATTGATGTGGCATAATTGCTAAACGTGTTTAGTCCCTTGTTTGAGCCGAATCTGGGTTTTACATGACTGTAATCAGATTACTGGCTTGTAAAAAGTAACAAGTTAGATTACTATTTAGTGAAAAAAGTAATCAGATTAGAGTAACTAGTTACTGGCATCACTGATTGTCACCCTGGTGCACGCTCACACACGAGCAGCCACTTAACACTTTAACATGAGCGGGCACACACTCATGTCGCACACACGCACACTTATGGCCAAAAGGAAAGGACACTTTAAATTAGAATAACAGGAACAGTGTATTGCACTACCAAAGCTAACTAGCATGTCCCATATGCTCTGTAAATAACTATGTACAGATACCGAGATGTCACTCCATGTTACCTGTTACCTGTTTATTGCACAATGTTGTTTTTTCATTTTTTGATTCTATTATATGTTGTACCACTGTATTGCACATCGTTGCGGGCAAGACCACCCGCATTTCATTGTATACCTGTATGCCGTGACAATTAAAACTCTTGACTTGACTTGGTGACATGTGATTTGGCCCATGCCCAGGGTTCAGCCCTAGAAGTAAAAGTACTTTGGAAAGTAAAATCACAGGCTTTTAAAAACACTATAAAACGGTTATGTTAATTTAAAAATAAATCTCACTTCAAATAATGTGTGCGTGTGCTTTTACTTCAACAATCTTATTTCTGTACTAGAACCATTATGAAGACCCCAACCCTCGCTGTGAGTCGCTGGAAGGAGAGGTTTGACTTCAACCAGTTCCCGGACAGCCCAGATATCCTGGAGATAAAGCTCGTCTAAAGAGTCGCACAGAGTTCAGACGCGCCTCGGAAGGTGAGTCCCACCCGCCGGCCGCCACAGTTTGACTATTTTGATCAGTTTAACTTCAAAACCATTATCCTACATTCCGCGCCGTGACCCGTTTGTGCTTGGGTTCTCCGATCGTCAGATCTAATCGTTTTAGAGATGCAAAGGACTTCATACCCCAGAACCCACCTCACCCCTGCCCACTTTGCCAACCTAGGATGGCTTAGAGTAGACGACAGAGTACAGCAACTTGCAATGGGCCTGGTCTACAAGATACACTATACGACCGGGGTGCCCATGTACATGTCAAAATACTTCCCAAAGGTCAGTGAATACCACAACCACTACACCAGAGGAAGCTCAACAAATCATGTTAAACCCAGATTCGGCTCAAACAAGGGACTAAACACGTTTCGCAATTATGCCACAACAATGTGGAAAGCCCTACCCAAAGCTGTAAAGGAATGTGAATCCCTGCCCACATTCAAAACCGCTCTTAAAGAGCACCTACGGGAGGCTGCAATTCGAAACTGGCCACCGTAAATGCCCAAAACCCCCACCACCTCCTAATAGACAGTCTCCTCCCCGCCGTATGTATATTTCCCTCCCACCCACCCACCCCCTCCTAATGTACAGTCCCCTCCCCATCATAATTATGTATATACTCTGTCAGGATCTAGGGGTAACAGTACTGTATATTTGAATACCGTTATGTCACAAATGTATCAGTACTAAATACCTATATGTCCCTATGCCATAAATGTCATGTATGTTGTGTATGTCATAAATGAATGAATGAATGAATGAAAACTTTATTTAACAGATTGCAGAATGGGTACAATACAGTACGGCTCAATACATACAATTGTTAAGGGGATGCAGACCTGAGAAAGACGTTTGTCTTGTTTCCATCAGGGTCCCCCATTTTCAATTCATATAGACATATATGACATACATGACATACAGATAGTCATAATCATAAGTCATATGTCTATATGAATTGAAAATGGGGGACCCTGATGGAAACAAGACAAACGTCTTTCTCAGGTCTGCATCCCCTTAACAATTGTATGTATTGAGCCGTACTGTATTGTACCCATTCTGCAATCTGTTAAATAAAGTTTTCATTCATTCATTCATACCGTCGATGCTGTCACTCACACGTTCAGTCAGTCAGGAGCCACTCCTGCCCCCTAGTGGCAGCTTACAGCCATGGCACTTTGCATCTATTCCACTTTGTGTCTTTGTTTCCCTGTGAATAGGTGCGAGGCGGACATTTCCACGGTCTCTGTAAACGACTGCAAGCTGTTAGTACACCCGCACTCTGGACAATAGCGAAGGCCGCCTAGTTTTCCATGTGAAACGCCGCGCATGCAGTGGCGTCTCCATCTCAGACATATCCGCCTCGCCCGGCCTGGATCATGATGAGCCCGATCAGCCCGGCTCGAAGAACAACATGTTGGATAGATATGTAAGTATATGACTAAGCACCAACCATGAGAATATTAATTCTCATATTTAATGTGTAAATGACTGTTACTTGGTCACCAAGGAGAAAAGTGTTGGGTGGTCACCGATGCAGTATATCAGTGTTTTATAATAAAGAATATATCCGATTATGACGTGCACGACTGATCGATGAGTAATGATTCATGTTTCGCATCTTTGCCCCCAACAGCGTCTACACACACATCCTTGGAAAACCTGCATGATGTTGGTTTCCTACAAGTGAAAGTTATCAGGGCCGACGATCTGTTGCCTGTCAATGGTATAGGTATAGGGAGACTCCCTTTACTCTTGTAATTGTTTTGGCAAATTAATATAACCTAAACATTTTCACATTTTGAAAGAATAGCCTACGTATATATATATATATTTTTTTAACTTTTGTTAGTTTGTTTGTTTTTTTTGTTTTTCCAGGAATTATTTTTGTTGTGTGATTGAACAGGGGAACGACAGACTGCAAACTTGCACCATCTACAAAACCCTGGTCCCAGAGTGGAACACAGTCATTACCATGTCAGTGCCAGGCCTGGCTCCATCTTATCCAAATAGCTTCACTGCAAGATGTCTGTTGATTTTTTTCCAGAATGAACTGACAGCGTTGTCTCTCTCCTCAGCCCCGTCAAAGACATCCACGGAGTCCTGGAGCCGGTGACCACCTTCAACGAGGGCCGAGGCAAGGCACCAGACTTCCGGGGCAACGTGGCCATTCCTCTGCTTTCTGTACGTCGTTAGCCCTTTTAACTATTCAGCTGTGATACTGTCACTGTAACAGACATTAGACTAATCTCTGTTCATGGTATCAGTTTGATTTAAAGTGAAAAGAGTACAATCCTACAGTTGAAAGACTTTCTAAAGTGTAATCCAACATAATTCATGCTCATCGTCACCCAATGTCCTTCCTCTCTGCACGGCAGATCTCCCTCCCACTGAAAACAGAGAATTTACAGAAGCTCTGTAAAACGGGGACCATATCGCTGGAGCTGGAGGTTATTTTTAACCCTGTAAGTAGAAAACATCTGACCCACAATTTAGGACATAAGGCCATGATGGCTATTATAGATGGCTAAATCCTCTCCGATATGGCCGTCTGCAAGGCCTTGGCTGGGGCCACTGTAGTGCCACAGCAGATGGAGCTAAGATGACCTCATCACAGCGCCACAGTCAATAACTTTTGAGCTTGCTGGCATCCATTATAGGCGTACAGTCAATTAGCTGGAGATTCAAGATCAAAAATATATATTTTTAAATCTTTCTTTTTTTTTCCAGGTTAAAGCAAGTTACAGGACATTCCAACCCAAGGAGAGAAAATGCATGGAGAATAAGTTCTCAAAAAAGGTTTGACCAGACCACCATTAGTGCTGAGATAAATTCATTAACTGTATGCTCAAATCAATCAGTCTTAATCAGTTCAAAATGGGAATTGAAACAGCATTCATTTGACTAATAACAGAACTTTCACCCTCAATTATTTCTTTATGGATTGGCTATGAAGACCTTTTGTTTAAATGGGGGGGGGGGAGGGGAAGTTTCATTATTTTAATTGGAAGAAAATGTACCCACAGAGCTGAAGTTGAATTAACCTGCACCCGGGTCACCGCATACAGTTGCACTGCATTAGTTTGATATACAGTGTATTAGACAGGGTGCCTGGCTGTCTGTGCTTCCAACAAAGAGTAATTGTTGGCAGACAATAACATGCTCACTAAAGCCCAAACAGGCCCACATTCAAGCTGGCTATAGGCCTGCCTCTATATGCCGTTGCTTGGTTATGCTAATCAGACGGTGCTCCAGACAGTTTTACCGTCTGTTTGCTTGGGTGCACTCCTTAAAGGGAACACCCGTCCTCATATGGTATTAGAGAGACAAGACTCTAGTGATGATGTCATCGAGAGACAAATCCTGGGACTGCTCCATAGGCGGTGAATAGTGGAACAACTCTCAGGACACCATGACAGTAACCATGGTGATTTTATTGGGATATGAGGACACTATGACCGTAACCATGGTGATTTTATTGGGATATGAGGACACTATGACCGTAACCATGGTGATTTTATTGGGATATGAGGACACCATGACAGTAACCATGGTGATTTTATTGGGATATGAGGATACTATGACCGTAACCATGGTGATTTTATTGGGTTATGAGGATACTATGACAGTAACCATGGTGATTGTATTGGAATATGAGGACACTATGACCGTAACCATGGTGATTTTATTGGGATATGAGGACACTATGACCGTAACCATGGTGATTTTATTGGGATATGAGGACACTATGACCGTAACCGTGGTGATTTTATTGGGATATGAGGACACTATGACCGTAGCCATATCACTGAAGAAGGACATAGTTCCGAAACATGTCTGTTTCCAATTCAGGCTGCCATTAAAACTATTGAACCTGAGAGTGCTGGTCCGGCTATCCTGCTTTTGTTATATGACACTATGACCGTAACCATGGTGATTTTATTGGGATACAGGGTGTATTTTTCAATTCAGAGCTGTACATCTAAATAAAACTGATTTGGATGTAATAGTTCAAACAAAAAAACTCTAACCCTAACTAACCATACTGTCAGTGTCATGCACTTTTCCTAATATACTATACTAGCACTCAACACTTTGATGAACATTGTTACTCAGCTGATAGAGTTGTGCCCTTCCTGCTGTCTTGTTGTACAAAACTTGTAAATGTATAAATGATCCAGTCATTCATAATCGGATGACACGGGTAGAGCCTAATACTGTATATAATATAATGTATAATTATCTATACGCACATTATAACCATTGGATCTCTTTGGCCTTGGTTGAAGTTATTCTGATGCGCTCTGAATTTAGGCTTGCGTTTGTGCTTGTATCTAGATTCACCAAAATATGGGTCCAAAATGTTATTTTCAAATGGGTTTAATGTATTTTTGAGATAGTTTCCTGTTTTTTCCATCAGATCAATGGCAACATTGGCAAGCAATGTAAAGCAATGTCAAGCATTATTGGCCGGGTAATTCACCTCTGCAAAGCAATTTCCCCACAGTCAAAGATGCGGTACATCAACACCTGCTTACAGTGGGAGAATCCATGCAGGAGTCTCATGGCATTCCTGGTAGGTGTTTTAAGTGTTTCCTCAATGCGCATAATCTGCATCTCTCTCTCTCTCTCCCTCCCTCCCTCTCTCTCTCTCCCTAAACCCTGCAAGACAACTGCAGTCAGTCCAACCCCTCCTTGAACTCACTTAGCGAGAATTTTAATCAATGCTGAGTTGGTGCTGCAGCAAGGCAAGCACTAGGCAGGCATGGAAGCAAGGCTGGTTCAGTCATCTCAACCCCCCCTCCCTCCCTCCCTCCCAGTTTCTTTAGTGACCCAGCTCTAGCATTTCATGTATTCTGGACACAGAGACACTCTAAGCCTCAGCTGGAGACAGTCCCACTGGAGTTGAGATGGAAGTGTATTCTTGTCCTACTTCCCAGTGACAACTCATTAACCCTGTCACACTTGCAAACTAATCCATTGGCGGACCGTTCCAATTAATCGGCCCTTACGAGGTAGAGAGCGCTTCTTCCGGACTGCGCTCGTGTGTCCGGTTACGAGACGATGTCGTCTGAAGAAGAAGAAGAAGACGGTGGTGTAGAGTTCGTTGACGCCATCGTGCGCGTTTGGAAAGTGGACGCCGGGAGTACTTTGCGGTCGTTCCTCCGTTCCACTAAGATCGGATCAATACCGCACCATATGAGTTTGTACTAGGCAGAAGGAAGGGTCAAAGAAAGTTCCTTGTGTTTTTACCGACAACGTCCTGTAGATGGCGCTAAAGCTTTTTGTCAGCCCTCTCGTGGAGCTTGGTGGAGGCTGGTTAATAAGGCAGAGAGATGATGATGATGATGATGATGATGATGATGAATGATGATGATGATGATGATGATGATGATGTTGTACGGAGGCCAGAAGTACAGTTTGTTCAATTTGGTGTGAAAAATGCCACACAAACGTGTTATTTGAATGTGTGTGTGTGTGTGTGTGTGTGTGTGTGTGTGTGTGTACCCAGGCTGTGTAGAGACAGGGTGTGTGTGTCCATTTCCAGACAATCGATTAAAAATGTGAATTGAAACTTTTATCCAGCATTTGAATTTTGAAGAAAAGGCACCTTGTGATTTGGTCGAATGCAGCATAAATTTGACCCGTACACAGAGTTTGAGATACATTTAAAATGTTATATAACATTACACGAAGTGATGTGTTAACGACATGTGAGCTTAGACACTCAACGATGAGTATGTGACACATTACAGTACTGTACAAGGCAGGACAAGCAGACAAACAGACGTAGACACACACACACACACACACACACACACACACACACACACACACACACACACACACACACACACATGCCCATGGTCAAACCTTTCTGGTGAGAGAAATGCATCATCCTCTTGCAACACGTCGTACCATCTGTACTTGTGTTTTTATAGAAACGTTCGCCTGCTGAAATTCATTGCATATCATACCTCTGTGCCAGACATCCTCTTCAAGGTCCAATGAGAGGAGAAAAGGGGTGTTTTGTTACAGCCAGGTATGATTAATGAACCGTATTCTCTCTACATTACAAGAAAAATAACCGAGTAGAGATAAGACCACGTTTGAGTCCACTGCTCAACTTGATGAATGTTTTTTTCATTCATTTTATAATTTTTAATCATTCTAAAGGCTCATTCTCAGACTAGCTGGTATTATTTATGTTGCTCATACTTATTTCCACAACATGATTATTAGACATTGACTACTAGAATTTTATGCAGTGATCTTGCTCAGCATTAAAAAAATTCAATATCAAATTGTTTTACTGAATCCAAAGGGATCTGTGCGCTGTTGGATTAGTACCATGCAATGTACCAGATGAGAACACTCGTGCATTAGTGGGGAATTTCAGATACATTGATCGTAGAAAATTCCCTGCACTCCCATTCAGTAGCTCTCAACATTTGGTAGCCTTTCATTTTTATTCTCTATGAATAATATCGTGTTTCTGAGCCCCGTAGCTGTTAAAAACTGTGTATTTCCCGAGCCCTCGGCTGTTAAAGACTGTGTAACGCCTCTCAAGTTGAAATGGAGAGCAGTTATCACAATCTTTATGGCAGGCATTTTTCTACCATATAAATGTCCAGCAAAGCGTGACTTGGCGTTCCTGCCAACCCGTATTCTCCCAGTCACTCAGAAGTCACCACTAATAAAACATAACCCTTTTAGCAGGGGGAATTAGTTTCATCTCTGTTTCGGGGGCCGTGAGTTTTGGCTTGCGATGAGAGAGACAAGAGCGTGCTTGGCTTTTTGCACATTAAAGTGGGTTGGGGGGGGATATCTGCCATCTTTTATGTCAGCCGGTGCCTCAGAGGAGAGTGATGCCTTCAACAGATGTTCACTTCTATTTTTATTAACATCTAAAAACGTGTAAATCCTCCCCACGACGGTTGGCACGGCGCCCGCCTCTCTGACAGGATTATTTTATGGCTCCGTTTAGCCGTGCAATTGAGACATCAGAAAACCATATTTCTTTATCCTTTTATCTGTTTCCCTCAATCCACACAGGTGGAATCTGCATTAGGGGACGATTATGGACGCTCTTGGCATATTCACGCGTGGACTCCCTGCGTCTCAAGTGAAACGCTCGCCCCGGCTGCAATGTACACAAGATGAGAGAGGGAGAGCAATTAAACTAAAGTGGTTAATGTCAATGCATCTGCAGGGGGGCACATAGATAGGCTGCCCAGCAGAGTAGAATAGAAACCGTTCTCTAAAGTAGTCATGGGAATGTGTAGAAAGCCAAGGCTTTGATACCGGTAGGGTACCTTCCATCCGCTTGACCAATGCCCTTGTGATCAATATTGGATCCAATCAACCTATAGACTATATAGTAGATTAAGGTGTTTTTAAAAATGTTCTTAATGAAGGGAAACATTTCTTTGTGTCTTTACTCTGCTGCAGGTGTTTCTGTTGACCGTGTGGCTCGTGGAGCTCTACATGGTGCCCCTCCTCCTGGTCCTGCTCCTCTCATGGAACTACTCCTGGAGTGCCTCTGGGTGGGTCAGCCCGGTGAGTGCAGACCCCCCCCCCCCCCCCACCCACACCGTCTCTCCCCCATAGACCAGCTGCCTCCGGCCCAATGACCTGTTAGCCACAGCCTCTGCCACACACACACACACACACACACACACACACACACACACACACACACACACACACACACACACACACACACACACACACACACACACACACACACACACACACACACACACACACACACACACACACACACACACACACACACACACACATCCTACAGCACTGTGTGTGTGCAACGGTTTCTGTCCACACCCAGCATCACTAGAGTGCTGTGCTATTGGGGTGGGGGGTGGGGGGTTTATATGAGTAAGATAACAAAAGATCTTCACAGGTCAGTGGTAACGATGGTCCTGCTGCCCTGCTGCTGGAGGTACCATGCTATGGGCACCGCCGCAGCCTAAAATATCTCAGAGGGCATGGGGCCAATACAACTGTGCAAGCATAATATACAGTGGAGGATCTCTTCCCGCTGCAAAACGTGCACAGACCTGTGCGTAATTGTTTTTTCTTTTTTCTTCTTTTTGCATACAAAGTGTCACATTATAACTCACACGTTACCATTGTTGTTTCAGGACATGGACTTGGGAGATGAACATCTGTATCCGAGGTTACATGTTAACAAAGCCTTTTATTATCTACTAATTCTTTTTTATATCTTTTGACTGCGGCACGTCATTAGTTATGCTGTTCTGTAAACATCTAGTTGCACCAGCCTTGTAGGCCTAATGAAGACCTCACAAAGCCTTTCAGACATGTCACAACTCATTTATATGCAAATACAGGGCGGGAAAAGGGTTCTGCTACATTTGGCAAATAACCTTAGTTAAACACCCGTAATACCCTTTATATCTAGCTAATGAAATAGCTTATTAAGGGTTTGTGGAGCATGTACAGAGAGGTGTTACGGTGGGTTTTAATACCTTTTTAAACTAGGACATTTCCCCCCAACAAAACAAAAAGAAAAGAATTGTGCACATTATGTATGCATGGATTCTGTCAAGCTAATGCAATGTGGTTATCGTATTGAGCCCAGTGGGAACCTGACCCCGCCGCTGAAGGTTTTTATTTTTTGCAGTCAGTGGGTTTGTAAGGAACTTGGCGGTGGCTACGATACCACCAGCTGAAGCAGATTGGCCTCCGCAGCCTTTCCCAGGGCTGTGTGATGAGGCTCTGCTGAGAAGCCTCGTCTGGACGCTGTCAAGCCGGCAGCGGCTCTGCACTACTTAGTAGAAACATCCGTACATCTCCAGGCAACACACGCCGACAGAGATCATGGCTCGGACTGATATCCCTCTACTTCAGTTACCCTCTTTTGTCAAACCCCCCCCCTCTCCTCGTTTTGCCTGTGTTTGATGTGGAGATAGGGGCTGTGTCTGATGTCTGGCATAGCTGCGTATGACTCAGTCTCTCTCTCTGGCTCTCTGGAGATCTTCAGACCAGAGTCCCCCGGCCTCCACTGTTTACTTTAGTGCCGTCCTCCCCTTGTGGGAGTTCAGCTCTCTGGCTCTGGGCAAAGCCTGAGAACCGCTTCCAGATAAATGAACCACTTCATCTTTTTCTTCTTTTTTGGATAATGCAAAGTCCAGGTTTAAAGAGCCTTTCCTCCGGTTGAAGCCAAGGTTTTCAGCCAAAGACGATTTTGAGAGTGCCCGACTTTGATTTCATATTTATGATCTGTGAAATCCCAAATTGATGCTGAATCTGTTTACTGGTAAAAATTTACTTTTGAGGAAGCCTTTCATGCCACAGACTGTTTAGTTAATTGATTGCTGTTAATTATTTTGCAACAGCTTACATTTGAGGTGCAGCGATTTCGAGAATCTCACAATTTTAGATTAGGTTTCTTGGGGTCACAATTCGATAAAAAATCTATTCTCGATTCAATACACGCATAGATTCTAGATTGCTGTTTTGAGTTACTTTTCCCATTTTGAAATATTTAAAAATTTAAATACCATATGGACAATCTTGCCTGTAAATTGTGGCAAATAATTGGCTTTCCAATGATTAGCAGAAAGAGGGTTATTATGGATTATGGAGATGTGATTTATAGAAATAAATGCTGCTCCTTCCACTCTGTCTATCATTTATTGCTGGTGATAGATTATGATACTCACCACTGTACCCTGTATGATAAAGTGGCTTGTCTTCTCCGGGAAATTACCACCTTATATAATGTTCCTAGATTGGAACTATAGACTTAAGGTCTCCAAAGTGCAGACTGAGCTTACAAAGTCAGCCTTTTGTTTCAATGCCCCAGCTTTGTGGAATGATCTTCAACCCGTGCTAAAATCAGTACTAATCATTTGAAAACATGATTTTGAATCTCCCTGCTTCAGTTTGGAACTGCATCTTGATTATTTTGACCTTTATTTATTTATTTATTTTCCCTAATGAATGTTTAATTATCTAAACCGATTTTGTTTTCCTTTATTTCCTTTTTTTAATTTCTTTTTCTTTTTCTTTTTTTTTATACACCTGTAATCTCAACATTGCAAACGAGGGTGACCTCAATGTATTCTCGAGAATTTAATTTGACGGCACTAGACAGTTCGTTTTAATAGGTCTCACGCAAAGAAAATGTTTTGGGGTAATTTATTAAATTGATTAGATCTATTTGAATGTCAATAGATTTCTCCCCCACCCCTAACTCACATGTTATTTAATGCTGCAGGAATCGAAGGAACCGAAGAATAAAGGTCTCATGGATGCAATGAGTAAATTGCCAGATAATTTCATCACCGTTCAACACATGTTGGAGGAGATTGCAGACTTCGGGGAGAGAGTTAAGAAGTAAGCACTACCCTAAGTTGAATATCTATTCTATTCATATAGAATATATTTAATCTACTGTAAAAGAAATGTCGTCTGCATACTTATTTTCATGTGAAACTGTAAATATTTGCACTTTCAAAGTTTAAATGTTAATCTAATTGTTAATTGTTGCTCTTCATACTTTATTTTTCAGTACTGGTCTGTCCCGTTCCTGTCCAAACTTGCCTTCCTGGTGCTTGTTATAGCAATATACTTCATCGGGATCCGTTACCTTATTTTGATATGGAGTGAGTTAAACACCTTATTAATTTGATTGTTTGATTCATCCATTTAAAAAGGATATTATATCAAATATTGCGACAAATTCCCCAATCATGCCATGTAGAATGTGAAAATACATTTATTCGTAATAATTTAAGTCTGAAAGAGTGAAAGTCAAAAGAACATGGGTACTCATACTCAAATACCTATATGTCCCTATGCCATAAATGTCATGTATGTTGTGTATGTCATAAATGTCTATATGAATTGAAAATGGGGGACCCTGATGGAAACAAGACAAACGTCTTTTTCAGGTCTGCATCCCCTTAACAATTGTATGTATTGAGCCGTACTGTATTGTACCCATTCTGCAATCTGTTAAATAAAGTTTTCATTCATTCATTCACTCACTACTACTGCCTCACTCCAAGTTCCTTGTCAGCAGAGGTCTTATGCTTCTGGTTTTCCTTTTTTATATAATCATAGATATACAACTAACCCCCAAGAGACTAGTGGTAATGATATGTTTATATTAACTTTTTATTTTTTTTGTACTCTGAATTTCTGTTTTAGGTATCAATAAATTCACCAAGAAATTTCGGAACCCATACGCAATTGACAACAATGAGGTGCTTGATTTCATCAACAGGGTGCCTTCAGATCCTCAAAAGGTAAGCCCCCCAGGTTTAGCAATTCAGGAAGCTCAAAATCCCTGAGTCTCTCAACTTTGCATTTTACTGAAATAACTCCCAGGCATTCTTCACTGTTGCCTGTATAATTTGCTTCATCTGTATAATTACGGCCCTGGTATAATTTCTGTTGTGTTTTTCATCCTGATACATCCCTGGTGGAGGTCTGGCATACAACGCCTTTGAAGCGATAGCTGTTCCCAGGCAAACGCTCGTGACTTTCAGTGTCATGACTCAGCTGGTTGCTTGAACTCCCCATCAGCCGTCCAGCAGGGCCCCTTGCTCCCCAGTGCTCTCTCCTGCGCTGCGACGAGTGCTCCGTCTGAGCCCCACTGTTTAGAGAGTTTATAGAGGGGACTCATGCAGCCAGTGCCTGGCTGTGTCCCAGGGACGGACTGGGACTAAGAATGGCCCTGGACCTTTGACCCAGACCAGCCCACATCACAACCAGCCTGTGGATATTCCTCCACCCCCACCCCATGGACACACATACCTAATACCACCATTTATAATAAGCATAATAGATGGATATTCTAGGCCAGTGGTACTCACCCACATTGACAAAAATATTTTTGAAAGAGCCACATTACAAAAACACCCCCGTTCCACAAACAAATCAACTCCAGGTTACTAATAGGTGATTTACAAGCTATGAAAAGCATGATCACTGCATGCTGTACCAATAGGCTACTGAAATGTACATTACCATGGCAACCTTAACTATTAATACATATGGCAAAATCACAAGCAGTGTATAATTATTGTCATTCATGTTTTCCCTTGGCAATTGAAATGCCTCAAGTGTCCCTGTAGTAGCATATAGACAGCCCATCAGCACAAAGCCCATTTATATAGTAAAGTCCAAAACAACTGTAGTAGCCTAAAAAGTCCATAACTATAGAAATAGAATAATGTATTAGAGGCTACAGAGAGCCTGGTCACTACAAAGTCTATAACTGCAGCTTTAGATTGTCTCTCCCCCAGCTAGGAGAACATGAGAGTCCACACACACACACACACACACACACACACACACACACACACACACACACACACACACACACACACACACACATACACACACACACACACACACACACACACACACACACACACACACACACACACACACACACACACACACACACACACACACACACACACACACACACACACACACACACACACACACACACACACACACACACACACACACACACACACACACACACACACACACACACACACACACACACACTCACACACAGAGGATGGGGGAGAGAGAAAGAGAGAACTTCAGGTTTACTGTACAAAAGTATATTAGTCTAAACAGTTAGCAGGAGATAAACATTGGGTCTCATTCTCCAAATTTTTTCAAAGAGTTCTCTTGGAAGACTTATCTTGGAACCGACTGAGACAGAATCAATGACAAGTTCACTCTGAGTCCCGAACGTGCTGGTAATATGTCTTAAGGGGCTGAAACGGTCACAGATCTGATATCTGCTTGGAAAATGGCATTCTGTCTTAAACTCAAAAGCGCGTTCCCGTTCAGGTAATTTGCATACAAAACAACACCTCCAGAGCTCCTTATAAGGCAAAGTAATGACGCAGCTGTGTGGAAATGGATGCAGAAGTGCCTTGCGAGTCTTGCGCGACCCATCGAAATGAGATTAGATTAATGTATTGTCATCATATATAGTACAGATCGTGGTACAACTGTCGCAGCGCGCACGCACACACACACACACGCGTGTGCAGTATACTGTAGCCTACGGCGTAATGAATGAACGCAGTATAGGCTTATTATTCCATTAATGCCTACGGCGTATGAATGAACGCAGTATAGGCTTATTATTCCATTAATGACTTGTTGCATTAGGATTTAGTAGATGGGTGGTTGACGTTTTTTTTTTAAATATATCGCATATGAGTAATGGAAATCATTCAGTTCTGTTTTACGGACTCTTATCTTTCTAAAAATATGTGTGGTATTGTAGATTTTTTCGTGTAATATATTTCTTTCCATTAGTATAATGTGCTAGTGAGTAAAATTGTCATATGGTGTGACATGAAGGTTATTCTGTACAAAATTGAAAAGGGGTGTATTTTTTATTATGTATGTTTATTTATCAGCATTCCTCATCACTACTCTACACATTTCTAGCTCTTCCTTGTGCAAATTAGTTACATTTTGCATAATTTTTCTTAATCAAAACTCATGGTAAGACGATTGCACTAAATGTAACTATGTATTTCTAATTCATTTTGGCAAACCTTCTTATAAAAACACCAAAATGCTAGAAATATTTGGTGACACTGTTATTTATCTGTCCCATTGATGATTTTAACATGTCTTACCAAAAAGCCTTCATAATTTCATAATTCTGAAAGTCACACCAAATGATATGCCGTCACGCCATATGATGAATCACACCACACAACAACCCGTAATGCAAAAACATGTATTTAATAAATTTAACAAACAACCAAAAATATATGAATTATATCATGGGTTCAAATTAAGAAAAACTGTTATAAAATGTTATAAACAGTGTGTCACAAAATACATCGTATAGCACTTGGGTTCTGAACAACTGAATAACCTGAAGAAACATATGAATTAATCGTCCAACCGTTACAATCAATTGTAATAATCATTGAAATTTATTTTTAATAAAAAAAATTATTCACTACATACATTAAATGTAGTCGAACATAACAGTAGAATCATTTTGAAAAACTGTTTTAAAATAGTGTCTCACAAAAGACATTAATAGCACTTGGGTTCTGAACAACTGAAGAACCTGAAGAAACATCGTCCAACTGTATTAATTCCAAGGTGCTGTCTCATTTGAATATTGTCTTATCAATTCTAATAATCATTGAACATTTATTTATTTTGTAAGTCAAGGCAATTTAGTTGAACAGTGACTGAACAACAAGCCTCAATTATGTATTGCCGGCTCAGTACTGATTGGGTTGTGTACGGGTTGTGTGATTTTACTCAGTATTTATTTTTGGTGGTAGAAAATGCAGTCGGGCCTCCTTGGCCACACAAAAGCATTCTGCCTCCCAAGCTGCTCCAGACAATTCATCTTCAGCTCATCCTCATCTATTTCCATTATCTGCCCCACATATGGCCTTTCTCCATACTTCACTATTACAAATAGCCCCTTGACATACTTTTCATCATCATCATCATCATCACCACCATCTTCATCAATGAGATCTGACTGAACTTGAATGATGATGGGACCTTTGCTTGATGGGTCAGGTGGCACATCAGCAGGAGAGCTACTTGACTCTGCACGGGGCACATCCGATGTGTTGTGGTCAAACTCAAGTTGAGTTGGCTGGTAGCAATCTGTTTTCTCAGACCCCATGTCAAATCTTCACCTTTTTCATCCAAGTGTGTGCGCGCGCACGCGTGTTTACACTATGAGATTTCTAGATATACTGGGCTTTTCTACCTGTGTACAGCACATGTTGTACAACTACAGTAATATATTTTATACGTTTAATGGTTAAATGAACTTTTCTCGTCTTCTTCTCAGGACATCCTCTCTCCTTACAGGATCTCCATTTAGCCTCTCCCTGTATTCTCTTGTTCTGTCTGTACTTGCCATTCCTCTATGAAATCTGTCTCAAACTGAAAAACAAGTGAAAAGGAAATATTTCAACTACAACATCTTGTAGATAGACATGGATTTAGTTTGATAAATGGAATAGTAGGGAAGTAGGGATACAAGTAGGTATACCTTAGAAAACGTGTTTATAATTAAATATAATATAAAATATAATTAAAAGGACAAAATATTCATTAAACTTAAGTATTAGTTATAAAATATGTATGAAATAGCATTATATATGTAGTTAAATGCAGTTCATATCATATAGTGTGACACATGAATCATATGGTGTGACGAGAAAATCCTGTCACACCATATGATGAAGTGTCACACCATATGATGTTTCATGAACTTAGCACACCATTGTGCATTGGGGCTATATGCTAGCATGCTAACAACATGCTCATTGGCACATGGCAATATAGATTTAAGTTTAGTATTGACTAAAAAGTATCTTATTTTTGGCATTTTTGCGTAAAATGCATCACACCAAAAGACAGTGTGAAAGGTCTAAAAGTGGAAGTGCCAAAATATACCTTATATATTGAGAAAACTAAGAGGGGTAACTCACCTTCTAACTAGGGATGCTCGATATTGGCTTTTTTACCGATACCGATATTCCGATATTGTCAAACTCTTAATTTCCGATACCGATATCAACCGATATCAACCGATATCAACCGATATCAACCGATACCGATATATGCAGGGTTTCCCACCCCAAAAAACGGAATAATTTCAGGTAACTAATCATTTCACTGGATATATATATAACAAATATTGTTATTGTTTTTTTCTTTTTTTAAACCGATGCCGATATTTTCCGATATCACATTTTACTGCCGATATCGGCCGATAATATCGGTCGGCCGATAATATCGGACATCCCTACTTCTAACCTTGTAATGACTTTTCAGAGATGTTGTCCTACTTCCTGAAAAGATGAAGGACCCCTCCACCCCAAAGGTTTCCAAACAATTGCCAGTTGAAAAATATGAAAATGGTGTCACACCATATGATATCCAATTTTGGGACAAAACCTTTTTGTTTCTGGAGCATTCAAAATATTATGCCTGGACTTTTAGAAGATCACATTAACAAGTAGACATCTGAGTTGTCAATATGTAGTTAAATAAATAACAAATGCAAAAATGTTCTTGTTTTTATTCAAAATCAAACTTTGCAAAATGTCCGTGGGACATTCACACCATATGAGCTTTTACTCATTTGGCTGACATTTTTGAATAACTGGAACAATATTCGCAAAAATGCTCTGTGCATTCATATAATACTAAATGTTCTGTGCAATATAACAAACTTTTCTCATATATTTTTTCATTATTTACTTATCTTTGACACTAAGGACTCCAAAAAGGCCACGTCACGTCAACCACCCAGATACTATATGCTCTGCCCAATGTACAGTATAGGTACAGTTTGTACTTATACTGTACGTAGGGCAGAGACAGAGCATATATAGTATCTACTAAATCCTAATGAAACAAGTAACTAGAATATATTAAGCCTATAGGCCTACTGTTCATTAGACACGTAGGCCATACTGGCGCACACAAGACTTGCTATTTCCATGCGATTAGCTTTAGTTCTTATTTATTTATTTATTTATCCACTGTCATTTCAGTGTTGGTGTATAGGCTATATAGTGTATTTCAATATAAGTTTAATTGATTAATGATATATCCGAAGGAATGCAGGTTTATAGCTATATCAACCCCCTCCAATGTACAGTAAATGACCAAGTATGGTTTTGTCAATATTCCAATGTACAGTTTTGCTTGTACAGTCTGTCAAGTTACAATACAATACAATTTTCAATTAGTCAATCAATCATACGTGTGCTCCTCAGCACTCTTAAATTCTGCTCTCAGCCACGCTCAAATCTGATCTCAGGAACATTTGGGGACTCGCGCTACCAGCCCTAATATGTCTTAAATGGGCAGAAATCTGCCTAAGAGGAAATGTTTGGTCGTAAATTCGTTCGGGAATGAGACCCATTGGTATTAACCCCATTCAATGGGATTTGTGACACTCCTGCAACACAATACTTCTGTAGGCTCTGTGCTGCCTGGAAACGGTGTTCCGAAGGGGCAGTTCGGTTCTGTGTGACTTTTTTCAGTTATTCAGCCTCCTTCAGGGAAGTCGGTAGGCCACATTACTGGATGTAGAGTGTTTTCACAAAGCACACAAATGCAACTCACCTTTAAATGTCCTGTAGCCTACTTTCATTCCTACTTGTGTTTTTATTAATTCCTTTTTGCCTTTTTAGCTTCATGTTAGCTTTCCACTGACACAATGGTGCAGAGCGTGAGATCCCTGAGATCAATCAGTTCGTTTAAAAGGGAGAGGAGAGGGGGGCATCACTCTCAATCGCTCTCGCTCTCTCTCTTCCTCTTGTTTTTGTATCACGGGCTACTCAACCGACCCACCGGGATTTCTCCCAGTGCTCCTGCTGTGTCCACTGATGTGTCCCCTCACTCTACCCTCCTCTGGGACACATCAGTGCCGGTTCCACCGGGTTTAACCTGCATCTGACCACATGTCTCTGTCTCCCACTCCAGGTCCAGTACACTCTCAATCCCCCCACCGCCCATGGCTCATTGAAGAACAAGAGTACCTCGCTCTCCCCAAACTGTGCATTGAAGAGGTCGAGTTCCTTGCTCTCCCCCAACCATGCATGCTTGTTGAAGAGGTCGAGTTCCTGGCTCTCCCCCCTTGCTCTCCCCCAACCATGCATGCTTGTTGATGAGGTCGAGTTCCTGGCTCTCCCCCCTTGCTCTTCCTCGAAACTCGTTAAGAAGACAAATTCATTGGCTGATTGAATTAATGAAAACTTTATTTAACAGATTGCAGAATGGGTACAATACAGTACAGCTCAATACACACAATTGTTAAGGGGATGCAGACCAGAGAAAGACGTTTGTCTTGTTTACATCAGGGTCCCCCATTTTCAATTCATAGTATCTCTAGTGAAGAGCATGGCCTACTTAGCTGTCCCGCTGGACATAATGGCAATGTCGTGGACACTGATGAAGACCGAAGACCACAAGAATGTGGAAACAATGTTTTTCCTGAACAGATCTCCAAACAACTACAGTATATTGGAACAGTACTACTGGGTTTCTTGTCAGGCATATCTTCCACTGGTGGACAGTTTGAAACCAGGGGGGCACTGGGGGACAGTTTGAAACCAGGGGGGAACTGGGGGACAGTTTGAAACCAGGGGGGAACTGGGGGACAGTTTGAAACCAGGGGGGAACTGGGGGACAGTTTGAAACCAGGGGGGCACTGGTGGATGGTTTGCACTGGTGGATGGTTTGAAACCAGCGGGGCACTGGTGGATGGTTTGAAACCAGCGGGACACTGGTGGATGGTTTGCACTGGTGGATGGTTTGAAACCAGGGGGGCACTGGTGGATGGTTTGCACTGGTGGATGGTTTGAAACCAGGGGGGCACTGGTGGATGGTTTGCACTGGTGGATGGTTTGAAACCAGGGGGGCACTGGTGGTGACGCACAGCTTTCTACTCCTCATTTCCAACATTACATAAAGATGGCTTTTTACTAGGGCTGGGTGATGTGAAATTAACATGTGGTTGTTATCGTTCATTTAGATGACAAAATTGTGCACAATAATATCACAATATCATAATGTCATCATGATATGATATCCTGGATACATTACCATAAAGGATACGATTGAATAATTACCCAGCCCTACCTTTTTCCCAAGACCGTAAACATCATATATGGCAGTATTCTGTTTACTAAATACTTTTCTTAAGCACGTTTACACTGCTGATCACTGGAGAATTATTTATATTTTTTTTCAAATGTTGATTTCCCAATTGTTACCATTTTTCTCAAGATTGTGACCATTATAATGTGTTTTTAAAGTAAGACCATGTTTAAATCTGACTATTTTACTGAATGTATATACGTTTGTAATAACTTATTTCATGTTATCTGAGTTTTAACTTTTCTGGGGGGGGCATTGGAGATTTTCCTACTTATCCATATATAAGATACCAAAATCACCAGTATGATGTATAACTGATTATAAACTTGATTTGATTTGTAAACTGTTATGTTTATTTGGATAAAGAGCTGTATTGACATACAGTATTGATGCCATTTACTTGCTGTGGTATGCAATTATTATACAATAAAGGCAGATTGCAATCTTTGAAGATAATGGTGGTGCTGATGGGGAATTTGTGGTTATAGGTGCTCTTTGGATACTTCAGGTGTACTGTGCTTATTCCATCTTGCATAGGGATTGTTGCAAGGGGTAGAATCTGGTCCAACATGTCAAATGTAAAAAGAAAAAAAATAATAAACATGTTAAAAAAAAAGCAGAGTTTGTTCAATTAAAGTTTGCATAATTAAAATGTATTTAAAATTACGCCTTGGGGCCCACACAGGTCTTCATTAGGGGGTCATCATTTTGCACAAACTCTCCACAACTGGATTGTTTCAAATGAGACTTGCATTTGACATTTTGGATTGAGACCAGATTGCGGTCTATTTTTATTTTACCTTTTGCTAGTGACTGGTAATATAACAAATGTGCAGCACTGCACACCTATTATGCATCAGTATTACTTATTTATTCACCGACGAGGACCGTCTATCTCTTAATACATTTCTAAAAAGCAATAATAACTGATCACAGAGCACTCACTCGGGCTCAGCATCTCTGTCTCGGCTCTTAATACGTTGTCTTCTCACTGTATGGCGTCCATCCATTTTCTGGTTTCCCGACTCTGGAGGAAACTGTGCTGAGTGTGATAGCATTTTGAAGCCCGTCTCCTCATTTAGCTTTCATAAAGCTGCAAGCAGCTCAGCGAGGACCTCTGCAGCACCCAGACTCCCTGTTGTCTGCAGGGGCCTCCGGGCGCTGCCACAGGCTGCCTAAAGCTGGAGGACCTCTGCCACCCGTTCTCAGCTGCAGCCTCCGTGACGAGCTGCTGCCTCCAGCGAGCTGCAGTCTATCATCACACAAGCCAGCAAACACACACACCTCAGGTACTGGTCTTTTTTTTGCCTTTCATGAGGGGGATTTGCGGGCCAGCCACAAGCAACACCCACGCTAATTTAAGGATTGGAGGAATAGAATGACGAAGGAGCGAGCATTAGGGCTAATGCCTGGGAGATTTAACCCTGTATCCGTGCATATGTGATTTTTTTTCCAGGGTGTCTTTATTAAGAAATCCATGAAATGAAAGGAATGTTGCTCTATGAAAAATGTAATTATCCACTAATTAGTTCATTTAAGTATACTACATTAAATAGGTGTACGATTACTTCCGATGCCGTGTCGTTTTGCGGATTCATCTGTTTGTCTTGAGCACAAATACAGATGAAGATGCAGCCGACAGTGACCTGTATCAGGGAGATTTGATCCAAAGTAGAACACTGCATATACATGGATTTAAGGCAATAAAGGTATTTATTTTAGACTAACGTTTTCACACACTGGTCTTCGTGAGAGTCCAAAAAGAAAATTCACAAGTGTATTCATCGCCTT